>NW_008796188.1:173624-191118 GCF_000699145.1 Aptenodytes forsteri | reverse complement strand
AATTAAGATTTTTTTTTTTTTTTTTTTTGAGAAAAAGGTGCCTGTGCAGGTGTATGTGCTCTTTCCCTGAAGAAGATAAATCTGTCAGGCTGTTCAGCTGCTCTTCTCTTTATTTTCCACTTTCAGCACTTTAAAGAAAATAATTGCAGAGGGTAGAAATATGTAGCTCTTAACCCTCCCCCGCACCCATCATCTATGCCTGCAAGCCAGCCATCAAGCTTGTGCTCGACAGTATATGCATGCTAAAAATGAGAGGGTGTAGCATGCCGCCCTAATCCTCCGCGGCTGACATTTCAGCGCCCTTCTGAGTCCTTCCCCCCCTCGCACACACTCTCTTTTCACATCAAATGGATTTAGTGCAGCTGAGTGAACTGTCCTTAGATCTTCCTAGGAGAGGCTGAGCATAAGCTAAGAGGCATGTAGTTTAGCAGCATATAAGTCATGTATCCCTCTGTTCACTATTCACAATTCTGTTAAAACTTGCACAGCACTAAGGATATGCTCTGACTGGATGTCACCTCAGGGAATAAAGTCATTTATCTAGATTACTTTTTCCTCTTCTTCCTTGGCTTTTAATTCCATACCTACAGGCAAGTCAGTAAGTCATTGCTCACATGTATTAAATGTATTTAAGGGGTGCAGGCCTTCAGGGACTGCCTGGCTCTGTTGCAGTCCATTTCACTTAGCCTTGACAGTGGATTCCTTCTTCTGACAGAGGACGTTTTCCTTTGCTGCTTTGACCTTACGTGTTGGTTCTTTTCAAAACTGAAGGTGAGGGTTATGTAAATTATGGGCTTTCCTGAATCTGGAGCATGGGTGGAAATGCTTACCCCAGCCTCGTTCACAGCATTGCCCCATGGCTGCACACCTATGACGCTGTAGATAGGGAGTCTTCATGCTGCCCTACACTCTGCAGACAGGTAAACTGGTCTTGTGCATTTTTTTTTAACCAGACCACCGTTCTGTAGATGAGTCCATGACCAATCAGGCTGGGAGAAGGCAGGCAGAACTGTGACTGTGCCATTTCTGACAAATTGAACAAGTGTAAAATGAAGGGCTGCTGCTGCTGATATAGATGATTGATAATCCACCTTTGCTACTATACATGGATGGTTGGTAGCAAGGCGACTTACGTTATTACACTCAATTCAGGTAATTGTGTAATAGCACAGGTAATAGCATGTGGAAGCTACATATGAAGAAGTTCTGTTCCAAAAGGTCTGAGGTGTTTACATGACTCCATCAGCTGAACTGCTATAAATATAGGAAAGCAATACAGGCTCTCACTAAATAGGAGAACACTCATATCTGAATGCATTGAAAGACCACAATGATACCTAATTTGGCTAGCTTTTACAGGAAAGCAAAATTTCAACAAATTCAAAACAAGGCTAGTTCCTTTTTTCACTGAGCTGGACCACAGCTTTTTAGAAAGAGATTTGAATCTGAAACCCCTTAAAAATTCCAAGTGATGGATGAAATTTCTCAAAATTCAGCTGATTAGATCCCATGGTGAATGAATTCATTGCAAAAAATGTGCACCTAGTTTCTTTCTCTGCAGTCACTGAATCTAACTGTGTTTTTTGTTTTATTAGACTAGTAAACCCAATATATGCTATATGTAGGTATTCTTAAGCTGTTCAAATGACTTTGTTTGTTTCAGACTAAAGTCTTGCTGAACCAGTCTTTCAATATCAAAATCCTTTCTTAGAGTACCGTGAACCACTGCATTGCTCTGGTATCTTGGGTTGCTTTGTTACCTTGATTACAAGCCTTGTAAACCCACACTTTTTGGCAGCTTAATTTCCCTCAAACTATGTTTATTGCTATTTCTGGCTTTCTTTAATGTCGAACTACTCGTATTTAGTGTCACATACTTTGGTCATCTTGTGTACACCAAGTGTCCTGGAATGATGTTATGTTCTTGTCCAAAAGAAGTCTTTGATGAATGGATACACTCATGATTTGCCACGTGAATCCAGAAAAGTTTAGTTTTGAAGTATCCTTGGCTGCAGTACATGGACCACCTCTCAGTGCTATCAGGTGCCACGCTAGTTTCACCCTGCCCTGATGCTGCAACCCTACCCTGGAGTGCTGCTGGATACATGAGCCTTCTTTTTCCAGAGCTAGGGGGCTGGTTCCTTCTGCTTATTTTGCCTGCCTGTCTTGTTGCTCTTGGACCTTGCTGGCAACACTCCAAAAACCAAGGTCTCTCTCCTTCTTGGAGCAGGAACCTGAATGAGCCAGGCAGCTTTCCAGAAAGCCCCTTTTTGCACCTCCAGTATTTCCTGATTTGGTAACTTCTGTTTAGCATAAATAAAACTTAACTTAATCTAAGCTGTTTATCTGTAATGTATTTTAACTTACGTGGGAACTTATTTTGAAAGGTCATCATATAATGTTGCCTATATTATTTTAAACTAAACGCTGTATCTGGACATACTAAGAGTTATGACGGGTTTACAGGAGTTCTGTACTACACAAGGGCATGCACATCTTGGTGGAGTATCTCTTCTTCTCTGGACTGAAGATTAATGAAGTCTCTTCAGTTGCCTTTTTTCCTAAGGGCTCTCAGGCATGTCCTGGGGATACTGCATTACCTAGAAAGGAACAGCCATTTTCTTGCCACCTGTCTGAGCTGTGTCACAGAGTCAGTCTCCGCACTGTTCTTCTGGAAAATCTTTCATCTAGTTTGACAGCAGCATTTCTCCTTTCACAGGGCAGTAGAGGGTCTGTTCAAGAGTCCTGAACCTGCTTCCTCTTTGCACTCTATTAACACCATCTTCCAGGGCAGATCAACCTTCTGGTTTTGTGTCTGCATTTTTTAATAAGCTATTTGATCAAGTTTGCCTCTTTGTTACCTTTCAGCTTCCTGCTTTAATCTTTTGGGCAAGATAGTGTCTGCAGATAAATGCTGTTCCTCCCAAAGAATCTGTAGAAACTGTGTCAGTACAGTTTATGGACAAAGTGTCTTACCATGGCCACTTTCTTACGTCTGAGTGAAAAGGGGTGGGGAGGCAGCATCTTTGATTTGGGAAACAGAACACTGGCATTGGCAAGTTTGAATTTCAGCTGGTGGCATTAGTACAAATTTTCTAGGAATCAAAAAAAGAGATTTGTTTGTATACATCCATCTCGGATCCTGTTGTTGTTTTTAACAGAACTATCTGATTGGTCCTTTGTTGTTATTTCCTGATTGTGGCGACTTTTCCATGGTTTCCTAAGGTTTTCACTAAGGCCCATCTTCTTTGCAGGTAGATAATACTCTTGATCCCTGTGTCAGGCAGTGAGATAAGTAATCTTAGAATAAGCCAGGCCCTTCGACTGTTCTGTGTGACATTCACTTTCTATCAGCTTTGGGCTTTCCGTCGATGGTCAGATGCCTTGCTCCATTCTCAGTGTTCACGGTTCCTTGGGTCAATCTGAGATGTGAAAGATTCTCTCTTTACTGAGTAAATTGCCTGGTTTTGTGGCCTCTGCAAAAAGTGTCTTGATTCGGTATGGAGTGCAAGTACTTAAGCAGTGAGTTGCTCTTCCTCTAACCATCAAGCCGCCTTTCACTGGTTTGCCTGATTTGCAGAATACTTAAGATCTTAGAATCACAGAATCATTCTTATTGGAAAGGACCTCAGGACGTCATCTAATCCAATTTAGACCTTCAGAAAGCATATGTATAGATGATTACAGACATCTCACCACCCTCTTCGTCATCAACATTTGATGGGAACCAGGCCTTTCCAGCTCCGACAGGAATGGATGAAGTTTGGGTTTTGGACTGTTGCCAGCAAGGTCCACTTCTTTGCAGTTCATTTGCCCAACTCTAGAAGAGTTCTCATGGAGAATCTGTCTGTGAGTTTGGACCATAGATGAGAAGTCAAATCTGAGGACTTGGTGAGCTGCCACTTGAGTAACTCCTCTGAAGAAGTCCTTTCAGAAGTAGATGTCTTTACTGCCAGTATCTACAAAATGCCATGTGTCTTATCTGAGAAGGCCAGGGATCCCTCTCAGATGCACTTTTCTACTCATGGTCAAAGATCAAATGTGTTTTGTCCTTTTCCTCAAATCCCTTTCTTTTATGGGCTGTCTGAAGCTTGTTGAGAGAGTGTGCACTGGTAATTTTTTTTGCTTAAGCTTGGCCTTGGCAGCTCTGGTTCCCAGGCTTCCTTTGGCTATCCATGTAACTTGAGGTTTCGGCCACATTTGAACCTCCTGTCCAGGACTTGAGTGAGTGCTTCATCTAGCTCACTGTGCAGGTGGTATCTGGTTCTCTAGGGTAAACTGTTTGTGACCTTCTTCTCTTTGAGTGAATGTCATGGGGAGCAGGAAGGTACTAAACAGATACACTCTGCTAATTGCACCCATAGCATTTTTTTCATCTTTGTCTAGTCCATCCCCCTGCTCTGACCAAGCACGATCAACTAGAACAGGTTGCTCTGGGTCATGTCCGGTTGGGTCTTGAATACCTCCAAGGATGGAGACTCCATAACCTCCATGGGCAGTCCCTAATAGTGTGTGATCACCCTTGCAATGAAAAGATTTCTCTTCTGTTTTCATGGAAGAACTACATTTCAATTTGTGCCTGTGACCTCCTGCCCTGCCAGTGGGCACCACTCAGAAGAGTCTCTCTGTTCTTCTTTACTCCCTCCCATCAGGTATTTATACACATTGGTAAGAGTCACCCTTCCCTCCCCAGTCCTGAGTCTTCTCTACTCCAGACTAAACAATCTTACCTCTCACAGCCTCTCTTTGTTTGACACATGCTCAAGACCTTTAATCACCCTTGTGACTCTTTGCTGGACTCTCTCTGGTATGTCTCTGTCTCTCTTGTACTGCAGAGCCCTGAACTGGACACTGTCCTCCAGGTGTGTTATCACTGAGAGGAGGGGAAGAATCATCTCCCTCGATCTGGTAGCAACATTCCTCCTAACGAAGCCCAGGATGCTGTTGGCCATCTTTGTTGCAAGGGCCCATTGCTGGTTCACATTCAACTTGTCCTCCAGGACCCTCAGGTCCTTTTCTGCAAAGTCACTTTCCAGCCAGTTGTCCCCCAGCCTGTACTGGTGCATGGGGTTATTCCTGCTTAGGTGGAAGACTTTGCATTTCCCTTTGTTGAACTGCATGAGATTTGTGTCAGTCTGTATCTCCATCCAACTGAGGTCTCTGAATGACAGCACCAGCATCAAGTGCATGAAACACACCTCCCCGTTCTATGTCATCTGCAAACTTGCTGAGGGTGCAGTCTGTCCCTAAATCCTGTTTGTTAATAAAGAAGTTAAACAATATTGGCTCCCATATGGATGCCTGGCATATACTGCTAGTGACTGGCCTCCAACTGGACTTCATGTCACTGATCGCAACCCTTTGAGCCCAGCAGTTTAACCAGTTTCAGTCCATTGCACTGTCCCAGTTATTTAGTCTGTACTTATCAGTAAATGACACTTTGTTTGTGTGGCCACCTGGAGTTGTGGTCACACCTTTATCAAGTACTAGCCATTCTGGAAACATCCAGAAATGTAGGAAGAGAGGTGGTTGAGTTGTCACAGGACTATAGGATAAATGAGGTCAGAAGGGACCTCAAGATGTCATCTAGTCCAGCCTTCTGCTTAAGCAGGATCAGCCATGTGGTCAGACCAGAGTCCTTTGGATGGGGAAGATCTGAGACCCTTTGTCAGGTAAGAGTCACAGGCTTAGCCTTATAGTGTGGATTACACGTGTGGATTCCCCCAGAGAAAGGGGGCTTCCGAGTAATCAGTGTTCAGGGTGTGTGGCCCATGTGCATGTACTCCTATCCCAATTGCCTTCAGCCTTTCTGACAGAATCATAGAATCATTTAGGTTGGAAAAGACCTTTAAGATCACAGAATCCAACCATAAAGGTAACACTACCAAGTCCACCACTAAACCAGGTCCCAAGTGCCACATCTACACATAGAAACGGGAGAACTGAAATAGTGACAGGTGTGCTTTCCCCTTGTAGCCAAGTGCCGACTGGGAGAGATTGTGGAGAAGATTTAGGCTAGAGGGATACTGCAGACACCATCTTTCTAGTCTGTGGTTATGTGGCACAACAGTCCCTCTCTTACTACCCATGTGTTACACATTTCAAACATTGCTTTAGGTAGTGGGGTAGCCTTTCTTTTCTTCTGGGATCCTGAAGATTACCAGTATTCCTTTGCATGTTAAAAACCCAACTTAATAACTCAGTGATCCTCAGTAAGTTCTTTTAAATCATCTTGTTTCAGTGAATTTATTTTTCTGATCTAAAAATAGTTCAGTAGTTGGTATTGAGGTATTGGCCTTGCTGACATATTTCAAAGTGATAGGAAGTTATACATTTTTAGGCTTTTTCTTAGCACATAGCAGAAATCCTCATTGGCTGTTTCTTCCCTGCCTGCATCACTGGTAATACTGCTGTTGGGTTTTTTTTTGGTGTTGTATCTTCTTCCAAGCTGTTTTTAAAGACATTTGTGTTGCCCTCAAATGCAGTGATCATGGTTTTAAATAGATGGCTTCTTCACATCTGGAATTGGTGGAAATTTTCCTTTAGGAATATAAAACGTGGTAGAGGAGTTCAAGAGCCCTTGTTCTGCCTCTTTGGTGGGAGGCCAGGGCACATGCTGAAACTTTGCTTCCCCCCTTCAAGGATAAGTCCCAGTTTTATGTTTTAGTAGAGCACTTGCCTGTTTATTACCAAGGGGGTGATAGAGCTGGGAATCTTACAACCAGTCAACTTCATAGTACTGAACATTTACTGAATGTTTTCAGAATGACCCCCTGTATTTTCGACAGTGTGTTAAAGATTCAAGATGTTGATGAAGATCACAGAATGGACAGAATTTGGAGTTTCTAGGCCAAATGAACTGTTGCAATACAACACAAAGATACTCTGAGAACCAATGGTCTCCGATTTCCAAATGTTTGTAGTCCTAACTCATTGTATCTTGCTGTAGGCATGGCAATTTGCCTAGTCTTTTACTTTGGAGTGCAACAAGCCCATGCATAAGCACAAAGGACTGATGCAGTTATACAGAAGTTGTGTCTTCTGATGGCAGCCTGAGTCTCTGTCTCTTTAGTAGCCTTTCCTCCCACTTCCCTGTTGTCTCTATCTCAGTGCTGGGGGAGAGGCAGGACTGATCTTTAGGGGATGTTCCTGGTTGATGGAGCCACAACACAAGTTGGTACTGCAAGTTCTGGAAGTCTTTTGCTGTGATTCAGCTTTCCCTTATGTGCTAACCCACCACGCGCAGCTCCTCTTCTCTGGTGCTTTGCTGCTGGAGCTGTAGGGGGGAAGGAAGACAGAGGAAAATTGAGGACATCTTCAATCCCTTCTGCTCCCGACTGTTTTATTTGCTGCCCCAGCTCTGGAAAGGGGGAGATAGAAGCAGACACAGAGTGGGCCTGGTTGGTGCAGAGCCAGGCTAGAATTGGCAGTGTGGGATGAAGCTAGTGTGCAGATTGCCATCAAAACAGAAGCACCTGATAGAAATGCTTGTGTGTGTTTCTAGTCTGGCTCATCTCCTAGCTATGTGAGCATGCTAGGCTTGTGCTAATCATTTTTTTTTCTCTTGATGCAGTGCTGTATCTGCACTACTTAGCTGCAGAACTTCTGGACGAGCAGGCTGATCTCTGGCCAGGCCAATGCACGGGCAAAGCAAACACACACACACACATATGCATCTCCAGCTATCTTTGTGGCCTCATTTTCCCATTGTGCTACTTGGAAGATTGCATCATATTAATGGAGATCTGTTTTGTTTGGTGTTTAGATGGATCCTGAGTATCGGGTGAAAAAATTCTTGGCTCTTCTGAGAGAAGAAGGAACGTAAGTACTTTTATTTTGAAGCATTGATTAAAATTCTCTTCTCCACTCAGAAACAAGCACCTCTTTGAGGGGAACCTGCAGTGTAGTATATCTGATCTCATTGTTGGCCCCTCCTATGTTTACGGAACTGTGTATCAGATCAGTTCTCCTTATAGCTATATGCCAGTTGTTTTGGGAGGTCCTGAAGACTTTTTGAGAACCTGCATGCCTGAATTCTCTGCTTTTCTTAATTTACCTGTGACTTTAAAATATAAGCGAGATATTGGACCACAATTTAGCTTTCTTTAACTAAAGTAAATCAGAAGAGATTTTGCTAGAGTTAAAATCCAGCTGTTTATCTAAAATCTGGAACTTTGATTTCTTGTATTTCTTCTGTCTGAGAGAAGGATGTCCTACTCTTTCCCCTGTAGGTATCACAGGGAATAGTTGAGCCCAGTCTTGACAGTGGCATCTCCTAGAAAATGACTTTCTAATACATGTAGGGCAGTACCTGTGCTGGGGAAACTCACAACAGTATCTATCCTGGCTACATGTGAGTGGGTTCCAGTGTGTGCTTGATGCTTTTATACATGTGCATGCTTTCTTGATGGATTTGGCTTCTTTTGCAAGAGTTCCTTCCCTAGACTGAAGGTGGACCAAGTGCAAGATCAACAGCTGGAAAAGTGACCAACCTGGAGAATATACACTGGGATCTTTACTCTTCTGTGTTCAACACACTGGACAAACTGAAATGCTCCCCTGTTTCCAAGAACCCAATGTGGAATCTGCATGTTTAGTGCAATACAATATCTTTATTCTTTGTCTTTAATATACTGATGTCATGTGGAAGTGTCTTCTAGAACACTGTGCTTCTGTCTCTGTGCAGGCGAGGCTGCATTCTCATTTGATTTTAGCATGGGGGAAATGTCCTGTAAGTTTTGAAGCTAACGCTCACTTGTGTCCAGCATCCAGTTGCTATGATAAGGAAGAAACCCTGTTTTCTAATAAAACCTGACAGTCTGTGGTGAAGGCATATTAAAGTACTACTCTGTGTTATCCTGATCTGATGAACGCTTTCTTGTTATGTCATCCTGTGCCTCATTGAACATTGAGACCAGGCTGATAACCTGAAGACAGTGCCCACAATAATTCAGCTCCAGAATTGCCTGGATGCTAATACCTGCTTTCTTTTATACCCAGGTATTTTGTGGCCCGATGAGAGAGACTGGCTAGTGGCATTAGGGACTGGAAGAAGGCAGGGAAGTATGTTGATCAGAGTAGAGGAAACTTCCAAATCCAGTATTTAAGGCATCAAAGCTTGTTGTTAATTCAGTAACAGTTTTAGAGCTGCTGATTCCAGCCTGAAAGCTCTTCATGAGTGCAATGTAGATGGCAGCTTTGGTATCAGCCAGCCTCATTGTATCCCATTTTTCTGCCATGTTACCAAAGGTTGAAATTCCTCCTAGAGATGGAGAGGAAGCCAAGCTCTGCAGATGCACGGGATGTGTATTGCCATGTTTTTGCACTGAAATAAAGGAATGTATCAAACTTTGCTATGTGGTCCTTCCCCAATAGTCATCTCACGTCTATGAGATGCTGTCGACGATGACTGCATGAGGCTACTCCCCTCTGGTTCTTTGGCTCCACGTGTTTAATAAGGTTCATGGAACATACCTCAATTTGGTGGGGCATGAAATCAAAGCCATTTATGAGATCTTAGTCAGTGTAGCTTCCTAAACTTGACCAGACACGCTGCTAAGGGCTAGCAGCTTGTACCCAAAGCGGTGTTCCCAGGGAAGGAGGGTGCTTCACATTCTTTCAGGCCCAAAGGTGAAGGTCCTGTAGTCCTTGGTGCATAGTTAGAGCAGCCGGAGTATTTTAGTCATTCCACTCTGGTTTCTTTTCCTTTGGCAGTGCTGTTGTGTTGTGATGACATTGCAAGTCCCAGTGGTTATTATTCCCTCTCATTTTGTGTACAATCTTGTGAATTTATTTGTTCCTTTCTTTCCTCTGCTAGTCCTAGTGACAGCAGCATACGTTAACTTATATTTCAGAGTAAATGATGTAAACCTCATTGTGTCTTTGTCCAGAACTATATTGATGAATAAATATCTTGTTTAATTGCACATTCAATGGATTCAATAAAAAGCACAATGACTTGTGATGATCCGGGAGACATCTCTGTCTGTGGTGCTAGTCAAACAAAGGTGTATATATAGAGTGCTGATGTATGGCATGAAGATAACAAAGTTATTTCCAGGCTGCTGATAGCCAGAGGGATGCTCAGTTTGTACCTAAGCATGGGTGGGTTGAATACATCCCCAGCCTGGATAGCTTGACCACAGGTAGTCTCAGGTTGGCTGAGAAGACCTCTGGTCCAGCCCTTTCTAGAGTTTTTGGACCTTGAAGTGCTGATGAAGCCCCAGAGATGTATGTGTGTGTGCAAGTTAGGTGTATCACACTTGAAGAAGGACATGTTGGAAAACCAGAACAAACTGTTGGGTATGACATCCCACCCATTCCAACCTATTCCGAGATCTCCATCCAAGATGTTTCCTGCAGGCGGCAGAAGAGAGTGACTCCTGGCACCCCCTTCCCACCACATTTGCTCATGACACACTGCTGGGCAGTGAGAATATAGTGAGAACTATATTGCTTTAAACAGTTCTCCATCCCCTTCCTTACCCTGTTGCTGCTTTTTCCTGAACCTTCCAGAAATGTTACTGTCTCACAAGTTGAGTTGTTAACCAAATACATTTGAAAGTGTCGGGGTGGGGTTTGGGGGGATGGAGTGTGGTGGAGAAAGGCTTGGGATGATGGGCAGACATAGAGAGAGCTTCCGCTCGTAAAGCTCTTCAGCTCAAAGCCCCCCGCAAGGGCAGACTTCGCTGTCTGCGCTGTTAGCAGCGCGTCGTTGCTGTTCCTGTAACTTTGAAGGCATCACTGCTGCCATCCAGTAGGAGATGGCTCTGGCAGAAGCATGCTGCCTCCGACATGGTGCAGTGAAACGGAGCTAGGAGTCGTTCATGCACAAGCAGCGCGATGTTTCAGGCAGCACTCTGCAAAAAGGCAAATGTCATTGTTTTGTGTATAAATTGGGGAGCAGTGTAGGAATGTAGAATGATTTTTTTTTTTTTTTTTTTACTCTTCAGACAGGTATATTTGAGGCCAGCGCTGTGGAAAATTGTGTGCCCTTAAAAGTGTCATTAATGTATGGGAGATGTTGCAGAAATGCCCGCAGGTTTATTCATGGACAGGAGAAGATGTTTCTATATGAGAAAATTTGGATCTCGGTCTGTCCAAACCATCAAAAGGTGATTCAATGACAGCCTGCGAGTACGTTGGCGGGGGGAGAATATGAAGTCTAAAGCCTGTTTTAATCCAGTAATCTCGTGCTGAATGCACACTGTGAGAAAATCTTAGCATTCAGCTGTAAAATCTCCTATATTTGCTACACTTCACCATCATCGTCTTGCATTCACATGACTGTCACGGTGCATAAGTAGCTGGATGACAACCCACCACTCCCGTAGATGTTGTTCAGCACGACTTAAAGGACCTTCAGAGGCAAACCACACAAGCTGGCAAATGCATATTTTGGTTTTTTACCTTCTCTTTAATGACGTACCACAAAAAAAAGCAAGTTGAAATATATTTTTCTCCAAATATATATATTTATATAATATATAATCTTAGTTAACTCAAGTATATACATTGTATAATAAATAATGCTTATAAAAAGAGAAATTTTCTGAATATAAAATAAAAAAAAATCGACCTCTACAACTTTATACAAAACTTTGGATACAGCAGATTGATGGAAAAGATCTTCCATTCAGTGCTAGAATACCTGGCTACAGTAAAATAATTACAAGGCAATAAATGTTCTATTTCATATTAAATACCTTTTCTTGATTAAAAAACAACAAACAAACAAAAAAGGGATTTTGTTTAAAGTCAGGTACTTGGAATCTTTCCAGACACAGAATTTAATACATACTTTTAAATAGAATGCATATCAGAAGACGACTTATTTCTGAATCGGGGAGGTTTCTTAGCGCTCTCCTGTGATCTTTAATTTTAGAAAGCTAATGCTTCTCAGGCTGCGTGAATCCAGGAGCTCTTCATTGTGCTCTACAGAGGAGGGACTGAGAATTTTGCTCTGATTCTCTCCAGCCACAGGTTTGAGGGACAGGGCCGTGTTCTGTGCTCCATATGAGGGGTCTTTCACCCATTTTATTGCTGTTTGCAGTGCCATGTACCGCTTTTTCCCATGGACAGAGAGTGAGTGGAGTAGAAGACACAGCTTTAATGATTTAGACATATTTCTGTGTTAAATCACTGACGCATGAGAAGTGGTATTGGAACATGGTTATTGGTCCTCGTCATCTGTTGAGGAGCCCACCAGGACAGAGATAATATTTATTTTTTTTAATGTCAAGGGTCAATACGCCATGAAAACGTAAGCCCAAAATGAGGGGGCATGTGGTCAAGGAGGGGGATGTGGCCTGGGGAGCAGGTGGAGGGGTGAATGCTGGCTCTTCTGCGCTGAGATGGGTCACGGGATGTGTGTGGCCACACCTGGGGCCTGAATCCCTGCTAACGGTACAGAGCCTCTGTGCTTGATGTGGACCCCTCGTGAACAAATTGCTGATAACTCAAGAAATCCTATGGGAAGGAAAGGGTCTGCCTGGGACTGTGCTGTCGGATAAAGGTCTCCCTTCCCTGTCTGCCCTTGCCTCTCTTTTGCTGGATGAAGTGGTTTGAACAAGTCTGACGGGAGAAGGCTGGCGAGATTGCTGGATGAAGTGGTTTGAACAAGTCTGTCTGACGGGAGAAGGCTGGCGAGCAGGCTTGGACAGAAATTTCTTCTTGCCATGGCTTCTGCCTCCCTGTCCATTACTGATGCTCAGAGCTGGTGTAGCAGCTCGCCTGGCAGGTACCCTGTCCCCAGAGAGATGCTCTGAGCTCACTCTGGGATATAAAGTCATATTAGGGAACGCTTAGTAAATAGGTGCATCAACTGGGTGGATCTGCCCAGATCCTTAAAAATCTCTCTTGGGCAGCTGCAGGGCAAGGAGGCTGCTGGAGTAGTGATGCATCCCCTTGTAAGAAGTGGAAGCCTCACCAGGTGTGATCTGCTCTTCTCCTGGGCCAAATGCCAGAGGATCAGCTCTGGGCTCTGATTTCCTGCCGTCCTTCTCAGGGGGGTTATAGGAGATGATTTGAGGCTGTGGGGAGCAGAGTGGGCAAAGGGGAGGTGAAAGGAGAGGCTGGCTGTAAGGCTCTGTTCGCGTGCTCAAACAGGTTTGTTTCTCCAACATCATCCCCTTGGAGCAGGAAGGAAGGAGCCTGGCTGGTGTGGGGAGTTGGCTCCTTTCCTCCTCCTCACCACATCTGCCGAGACCAGGATGGCCATGCCAGCAGGCAGGGGAGCCTGTATTTGCTCAGCTTTCACTGTGTAAAATTCATTTCCACCTGAAACCCCCGTATTGGCATCTACATGGGCCAGACCTCCGGAGGAGGACAGAGCTGGAAGCTCTGTGCATGCTGTGTTAGCAGCACACTGACTAGTGTGGCCATGCCTCGCTTGGACCTCTGCTGTCCCTGCTTCTCCCCAGACAGTCTGTCATGCCAAACAGCCCGAGAGAAGTCAGCAGATCAGTGATCTAACGTGCCTGCAGCACCAGGTCTAGCCTTGGGCCGCCCTGTGTGGGTGAGATGCCGAGAGCCTTCTCTGCAGCGCTGGTGCTGGCTGTGTGAGGGTGTCTGCCCTGACCAAGGGCATTAGGATTTTTTTATGCCATCCTTTGAAGTGTGAGGCCACCATGTGGGGGCTGATCACAGGGTTGATGGACCCCTTGGCCCTGCTCTGGAGCAACCTCCCATCGGTTGGAGACCTACCTACGTTTACTTGCAGGTGTGGACGTCGTAGACGCGTATGCACTCCTGGCAGCTCACGTAGCAGCACCAGTGGAAGATGCAGTGACACTTCTCCTTCCGTTTCTCAGTCCTGGTGTTGTGGCCACGACCGCAGCACAGCAGGTCGCAGCCGTCGATGCCATGGGAGGTGACGTTGCATGTTCTGTCCCTTGTCCCAAAGGAGCCCGTCTCTGGGTTGGGCTCACAAAAATTGGGGGAGTTCTCATAGTATACCAGATCCCGCTCTGTCGGCGGCTTGAAAAGAGCGTACTTGGCCCTAAGAGTTTCTACCCATCCCCGAGATTCTCGGTGCTTTTCAACCACCATCTCAGAGGCGCTGTCGTATTTATCCTTCAGGTAGTCACCAATTGCCCGGAAATCAGGCTGGGCCCACCAGCAGGTCTTGACCTCGCAGCTTCCCGAGAGACCGTGGCACTTGCACTTCAGGTGCATGTGATCCAGGATGGTCTGTCGGGGGAGAGAAAACAAAGCGGTCAGCAGCAGCTTATGATGCCCAGCGTTTTCTTTCAGTCACCCGCCTTCGCTACCTGCATTTAAATGTCTGATCTGAGCTTGGTCTGGAAAGTGTAGGCTAGTTGTAAATGCATGGGAGCTTTGGTGTGTGGCAGAAACATCTCTAGACGGAGATGTCGCACTAGAAAAGCATGACTGAGATGGGTAGCTGCTCTAATCATCTATCCAATCCAATCCAATCTAATCCAATCTAATCTGATCTAATCTAATCTCAAGATCCAGTTCTTTCAACAGGGTCCTCCCTGTCATGTGTGTGCGGACAATCAGAGCCCAGAGAAGTTGAGGGTTGGAGGATGTCTCTGATGTGTGGATGTAGACATCCCCTTGTCCTAGCTTTGCTAACAACCCTTCATTTTATGCCCCGAGTCTGACAGTTTGCACTAGGAAGTAAATGAAATTGTGAATCTAAGGACATGATGCTCTCTCTTCCCCAGAAACCTCCTCTGTGTGGAGCAAAATAATCACCGATTTTTGTTAAAATTACTAGAGTTTGGTTTTTTTTTTTACAGGAAGCTGTCAGTCATTAACACAAGTTAGAGATTCAAGCTTCTACCCTTCCACCTCTGCCTGCTGTGGTATGGAAAAGCGATATCTGGTGTTTGCTTCAAGCACTGTTTGAAAGGTCTCGCTGTAACACGGTTAAAGCGTGCTGGGTTTGCAAATGACCTAGAGCAGGCAGTGGCCCAGGTACCTGCTGACAGCAAGAATAGAATAGAATATTTCAGCTGGAAGGGACTGACAACCATCATCTAGTCCAGCGAATCACTGGGTGGGACAGTGTTACAACGGGGAGCATGCAGAAAGGAGTAGTTTGGGAGGAAAGTCCTCCCCACTGTTGACCTGGGGTCTTGGGCGGTTGAGTTAGGTTTCTACGCGTTGCCAGGGGAGATGTTTGCACTGGAAGCAAGGCATGTTTTAGCTCTTCTTAACCCCCACCCATCTGTTTGGAGAGAGTGGAAATGCTGAGCCCTGGAAAATAATCCTAGAAAGCTCCTGCCCGGGCATTGTTGTGGTCCCATTACATCGGGGGGAGCCAGATTGGGCCATCCATGCAGGCATGGACGACCAGCTCTGGACCTCCTGAGCACTCCTGAGCACTCCAGGACTCCTGAGCACTCACCGTCCTGCCGGCCTCGTTGTTGTGTCTGTTCATGGCTGAGCGGGCGTCTGGCCGGTTCTCTCGGGCATCTGCGAATTCCCGGGACACCAGCACGCCGAAGTCAGCATCCTCGCTGCATCCCCCCCATTTCCAGCCATCTCCTGGAGGTCCTTTGTGGTGGGAGTCACAGCCGCAGATCGTGGACGTGCCCTCGGCACAGGAGCGGGTTACAGCGAAGGCCACCCCTGCCGACGCGATGGCGTGGACAAAGGCAGACTCTCGCGTGGCTGGGAATAGACAGAGTCCATGGGATTATCAGTCAACATTACACTTTTTGTTTTCCTTCCCAACCTCCTTCAGCATCATCTAAATCGCATTAAAAAGCAAAAAGTTATTTTATTAATTTTTTAATGAACATTTTCTGAATCAGGTGCTGCTGGTGTCGCCTTCTGAAGCACGCAGGCGGGAGTAGGTGGGAGAGAAGTGTGACTCCAGCTCTGTGTATCACAAGTGCAGCATTTCCCCCAAATACAATGGGTGCAGGATTTGATCCAGCACGGGTGCCGATGGGTGCACAAAATGTCACTAAGAGCTTGAGGGGCCTCAGAAGAGAGTTACTGGAGTAATTCCTGGTCTGGAAACCCAGAGAGGGACTCCATGTTAGTCCAAGGGGAGATGAAGAAGCTCATATACATGCTGAAATGGGGAAAGGTTTCAGATGATACAGGACAGACAATGGCAGAACACAGCCTAAGAGCTAGTAATTACTGTTAAATGTATCTAGACTAAACAACATGTGACTTTACAGCAATGGAATAAAACCAGCCGAGGGTGTGAAGATAACCTTGAAGTTGCTCATTAATTACTGAACAATCCTGGAGAAAATCAAAGCGGACAAAACTCAAGCCTCTTCTTTGACTCTGTAACTATTGGCACGCTCCAGGTACGCAGTTGCAGTGAATGAATTTCGGCAGGCCCAAAAGAGCAAAGCTGGGGAAAGTCCTGAAAACATTGAATGCTGAAGAAAGGGTGAAATAAATTGCCCAGGATGTCTAGGTGGACTGGGAGCTGGGAACGCGAGCATGTGTGGATCCTCTGTGCTAAGAGAGAGAAAATGTTTCAGCAGAACAAAGATACCTGGGCAGGAGGTGGGGACAAAACAGAAAATCCACATGAATATGAAGGTGCAATGGGTTTGCTGAACTGGAGCATCTCTGTCCATCACCTCTTCCACCTGTGACCATGGCAGGGCGACTTTCAAGCCCTCCCCTTCCCTGGTCATTCTGTGAGGCCCTGACCTGGACCTTGGACAGCAGCAGCCAAAATGCACATGGGTATGGGGAAGCCAACAGAAGCCATAAAGATGTTTACATCGGCTGGATGTTATAGCCAGCTGGGTCTGAGAAGGACAACAAGGCCAAGCGGGATGGGTGGGAACCAGACCAGAACTGCCTGCTCTGTGCCTGGAGCCTCCAAGCTCACCTCAAGTGTCTGAAGCCAGGGAGCTGCTGTTCTTCATCATGAACCAAAACCTCTCCAGCAGCCCTGCACGCTGCAGCACCCTCTGCCTGAGCATCGTGGCCCTTCCTTGCTCAGTGGTGGTTGTCGTAAACACAAAGAACATCTTATTCAGGGTGGGTTGTTCTGGATAGAAACGACCGAAGCCCAGTATTGAAGTGCACCCCTGAGATGGCAGCGTGGGTGGCTGTTCTGAATAGCACACCCAAAGCAGGAAGTGGCATGGAGCCATCAAGGCAGATTTTCTTGGTCTGCTACTACCGGAGGAAGCTTCTGAGATATTAGAAGCACCAAATAACAATACTGTGAGACCTAGACCTAGCTTTAGAGGATGCAAAAGGAGATGACCTTGTCCACTTAATACGGTGGCATTTTCCTACCGTGAGGTCTGTGAGTTTAATGTCATGTTTCTGGGAGTCTTGCACTCTGTCCGTAAGTGGACAATACACTGTCAAATTGAAAGGATATTATATATCTGCATTATATATCTTGGTACGTTAACTCTTCAGGAGGGCATTGAAGAAGTTGTAACATGCTCTGAACTGAGCTGGTCTTTTCGCTGGTGCTTTGACTGACGGCTCTTCCACTGGTTTGAAAGCAGGACAATGGCTAACTTTGAAT
>NW_008796188.1:156926-172919 GCF_000699145.1 Aptenodytes forsteri | reverse complement strand
CTCATACAGTTGGCCTCGGCCCATCGATCCAGCCTGTCCAGGTCCCTCTGCAGAGCCTTCCTACCCTCGAGCAGATCAACACTCCCGCCCAACTTGGTGTCGTCTGCAAACTTACTGAGGGTGCACTCAATCCCCTCATCCAGATCATCAATAAAGATATTAAACAAGACCGGCCCCAGTACTGAGCCCTGGGGAACACCGCTCGTGACCGGCCGCCAACTGGATGTAACTCCATTCACCACAACTCTCTGGGCCCGGCCGTCCAGCCAGCTTTATACCCAGCACAGAGTACACCTGTCTAAGCCGTGAGCCGCCAGCTTCTCTAAGAGAATGCTGTGGGAGACGGTGTCAAAGGCCTTACTGAAGTCCAGGTAGACCACATCCACAGCCTTTCCCTCATCCACTAGGCGGGTCACCTGGTCATAGAAGGAGATCAGGTTGGTCAAGCAGGACCTGCCTCTCATGAACTCGTTTCAACCCAGATTAAAGCCCAGCCAATTTATATCCTTTGTTCCTGTGCTCACATTGACTTTCATCTTCAAGTAGCTTTTAATGGCCCCTGCATTTACTTCATGGTGCTTGCAGGGAGCAAAACTTCCATTTTACTGTGCTCAAAGAGCCATATTTGTTAAGTCTTTCCATAAAAAGTTGTCCATTACACTCATCAGCCTGGCTGCCCATCTCTGCATCTGTTCCTGGGTTTGATTCCTCTCTCCAGAAGGGTGAACAGAAGAAAACTCTCCCTTCCAGCTGAGGACTGACTGGGCTGAAGGAGAGTAAGTCCTACCACAGCTCAAACAGCCCAGAGAGGTCTCCTGCATTAGGACACAGACTGGCAAGTCCCCTGTGTGTTTCCCTGCTCAGCACAGTGACAGAAACTTTGGTCCCTGGACTTGGAGTCTGGGTTCTTGCAGTAGTGACCTGGCTGTTCAGCTACAGAGCTCTGCTCAGGATGTTTTTAAAGCTTTCTTGTTGGTTTGGTTTTTTTTTTTTTTTAATTTTTTTATAAAGCAGACAGTGTTGTACTATTTCTACTCATTTAGAAATCAACAGGAGTTTGACCATTGACTTCAATAAGGCTGTACTAAATACAGGCTTTCCCAAGCCCAGTCAAAATAATTTCTCAGTCTCAACTTTCTCCTTGGGGACATCTTTTGGTTCAGAGCCTCTCTGGTATGCCGCAGTCTGCAGAAGTACAGCACCCTGGTGAATGACACTGGAGTGCTTTAGCCCTACGTGCCATCTTATAAAGGTGGAGACTTTAGGTCTCTAAATTCAGAGTAGATGTTGGAGTCAATGCAACCTCACGCCCGATGTGCAGGAGTCCAGGGAGGTGCTGAAGGCAGGTGGTCAGGGGCTGCGGTGTCTGGGGTACCATTGCTGGTGGACGGTGCCCCTGGGTGCGCTGCAGGAGGTGTTTCCAGCTGCCTCGTGGGTGTAGCTTGACCGAATGATCAGGACAGTCATCAGTGGATGTGGGACAAAGCTAGAATTTTCTGCTGGCTCAGACCAACGATGACCTTGGAGACCATCCCCTCCTTCCAGAGCAGCAGCCATGAACCGTCTTCTCAGTTGCCCCATGCATCCCTCACCTGCTCTTGCCTCGTGCCCTGGGGAGGTCCTCTCTGCATCAGGTCTTGCTCCTTGGCCTGCAGTTTTCTCTACAGAGGTGGGGTCTAGCTTCCAAAAGTCAGGCATCTCAAACTGAGCTAATTTCACCCCGTGCAGGCAATCGAAAGAGGCAGCTCGTGGGTATGTGCCAGCTGTGGAAACGCACATCTCTCCTCTGCTGCAGCGTGGGGAACTCAGATCTAGATGCCAAATGTGATCCTAAACCAGGGCTGCTCAGTCCTGTCTTTGTCGGTGGGACCGCGCTGTGGTTTTCACTTTCTCTTAATTCAAACTCTTCTCTCCTTGCCCTTCCCACCTTCGATCTGCCAGCAGAGATCCAGCCTCTACCTACCAAGGTTTTCCTTAGACATCTTTCACCAACTGCCTATACTGGGACCACTGGGGGCTACGGGCCACCAGTTGAAGATCACTGCTCCAACTGGAGTGTTTCAGCCTGACAAAGGCTATTTGGGTGGCCTATAGTCTAAAGCAGATCAGATTAGAGGAGCTAGCGAGCCCTTCTGGCCTCAGACCAGGACAGCTCGGGGGCAGAGGGGGAGGACACGAGCCGCTCTCCTTGCTGACGTGCCTTCACTTTCCATCCTGGGGGGTGGAAAAAGCGATGGGCACAGGATGGAGAGTCACTGCACGTTTTGTAAGTCTGTAAGTCCCTGTACAGAGCGCGGATGCTGGGATGGGAGCCGAGCTGGGGCTGGCGCTGCCATGGCCGTGCAGAGGCACGATGCAAGCCGCCCCAGGGGGCTGCACCCCTCTCGCAGCTGCCCCTCAGCAACCCCCGCGCCCCTGGGTCTGCCCGGCGAGCTCTCCACACGATGCCGGGGCGTGGGGGGGAGCGAGCTGCAAACACAAACGCCTCGCCTTGAAATTCTCCCCTGGGTCTGGGCAAGGAGCCGGGAGAATTTCCCAGAGATGAAATGCGGGAGCAGCGTTCCCAGAACCAGGGGAGGGGCTGGCGAGGGAGGATTAGAGCCGTCTTGACAGTGCACCACTGCGACTGTCTCCCAGCCAGGCCCGTTACCTGCTGGGACACTCAATTTGCCATTGTTCCCGCGGTGTCACACTGTATTACCAGCATAATGCAGAATGTTTCCGCCGGCCAGCGTACCCACGGCACAGAGCACTGGCATTCCCCAGGAGCACCTCGTAGCAACGGGGCAATGTTCCCCTGTCCTGCCGTCACCCTCCAATCCCGCCAGCCCGGCTGGGAAATCCCTATTGATGGCTCTCCCCAGCCCCCCGCCACCGGATCAGAATGGCTAAAGGGCGTGTGAATGCTGCAGCAATTTGAAACGACTGCAGCGCTGGGATGGTATCGCTCGCCCTGCCTCACAGTAGGGGAGGAAGCTTAGCTCTTTCTCATCGGTATAAGCTTATTTTTCTCTCTCCCTCTCTCCTTTCCCTCCCCCTCCCCTTAAGCTGTTGAGTTTATATCAAGACGGCCCCTGATCCCACACACCCCTGTTTAGATGCAAATGACTGCAAGTGTCATGGCTGAGAAAAGCCATGGGTTATCGTGGTACGGGTCTGCCTTTTCACAGCTCGTGTCAGGGGCTTAGCCGAACACACAAGGACCTCCAAAGGAACCCCGGGCCCAGCTGCCTTTTCTGCACCTGGCCCCGCTGCCGTCACGCTCCTCGCAGCCACGCATGGCGAGATGCTGCCCTGGCCGGCACCACCGGCAAGAGGCTTGAGCCCGACGGGGGTTGAGGAGGCCCTTTCTGGAGAACTGGTGGCATCTTCCTGGAGAGGGAGAACGAGCAAAGGGCAGCCACGCTGCGAGGAGGCAGGGGGAAGAGCGGTTCCCTCGTCCCTCAAGATGTGGGGAAATGTATGAGCTTGCTAAGGCTCCTGCCAAATTCACTCCTGCAGATCCAGTCCTGCCTGCAGCTCAGAGACCTCTTCTCCACCCCAGGAGTCGGTCTCCAGATGCCTGTGGGGTGTTCCTGCCTCGTGCACTCACAACCAGCTCGTTCTGGCCACTGTACTTTAACCAAAATCCCAGACTTTATCACTAATGCGGAGAGTGGTAATTGCTTGCCCTCCCAGAGCAGCAGTAAGTCATCTGGCTGTTGGCTCAACCTTGGCTTTGGGGTAGGACTTGGCTGGAAGAGACATTGCCTTTTAATAAAAACTGACCTTATTTTAAAAAGAAAAGGGAGGGAGAAGAGAGAGGGGGGAAAGCAGGTTTTTCTTCCCTCCTTGTCCCAGACTGCACACCTGCAGTATAAATCATCTTGGAGAATTTGCTTGTAAAAACATGATCTTACCCCACATTCTGGGGTTGGTTTTTGGGTTGGGTTTTTTTTTTTTTTTTCATAGCCCAGGTTAGAAAAAAAGGCATGCATAAAAGAAAACTTGCAGGAAGATAATCAGTGGCCCTAGGAAACCAAAGCCTCGCCAGCTACAGCTGCCACATGTTTTATGGCAAAAACCTTGTGAGTCTGAATTTTGGGTAGGGCACATGGGATGAAATCGGGTCGGGCTCGGCAGAGCCCTTAGCCAGGGTCAGTGTTCAGCAGCCCCCAAATGGGAGCACTTCAGCACCCCAGGGGTTTCACTGTGCTGTATTTGCTGTTTATTGCTTTGCTGCGAATTTGAAGCCATGCAAGAGATAGTGAGAGGAGAGATTAGAGTCGTACGGTGAAGCTGGGAAGAGAAGTGAGACGGGGATGTGATGGGGGGCTGTGGGAGGACCAAGGGGCAGGAATCCCTTGGGCTATTTCACAGAGGGATGCCCTGTGCTCCCACACTGCCACCAGCCCTCGAAGCCTGGATGATGTGCCCAGAAGGAGGAACCAAGAAAGGCTTGAACGCATGTGCTGCGAGAGGGTCTGCACAGCTGAACCACAGCAAACGGCTCTGTCGTTTTCCCACACTCCATTGCTCTTCAGACTAAGCTCTGCTTGAATGGAAGCAACTGTGATTAACATTTTTGCAGCTCCTTTAAAATGAAATTATCCTCAATTTCTTTTCAAGCTGTATTAGAAATGATTTTCCATCTATTGTAGTGAGAACTACGCCTTTGAAGTTTTTTCCAAAATAGCTTCAATGTACCTAAGGGAGTAGTAGATGAGATTAACCTAAATGTTGCTCTTTGATACTCAGAGGTGATTTCATCCAGGTAGTTATCATAGCTTAAACACTGGCTATTTTGGGCTTAGTATTTAATGCCTATTGGCCTAACGCACAGCGCAGACTGCAATAGTGATTGTCATCTTATTTTGAGTCTTGCTATTAATTAATGATTCTTAGTTTGTGGGGTTACACCCCTCCATGTGTCCTGGAAGCCAACAAGAAGTGAACACAGCAATAGCTGCCACAGATGCTCAGGGCTTGGCCAGGCGTAAAACACGCAGCCGGCAACGATCACAGATATCAGTTCCAGGTTATGGGCTCAAAACTCTTGATTTCTGTTGTTGCTGCATCTAAGGAAGATGGGACAAAAGCCTGGGAGAAGGCGATGCTGTGAAGGCAACAGAAGTGCCCAGCAGCCCTACCCGCAGCCCCCTTGGCAGGGACGAGCAGTGTTGGTCCCCAGATTCATCACAGCTAACGAAATCTATCAGGGCAGGACAAAAACCTTTTTATTGCCAACGTTCTCTCTCCCTTCAGCTGAGAAAGCAGTGGCTGAAAAAGTTATGTGGCTATTCCTGCTGCAAACTTTGGGAATCGCAAAGGATTTCCTAGTGTCACTCACTGCTACATTCATGAAATGAGTCCCATCCCGCCTCTGCTCATTAATTCTCAAGGCAGCAGTGAAAAGACATTAGCACATTTAAAAAATGTAAATAATAACCACAGTCAAATGGGTTGGACTTTGATGTATCGCTATCTGCAGATGATACTCTTTATTTTTAACTGTTCTACTTACAGGTTAGTGAGACACGAGAATAAATACATTTTTCAAGCTAATTGCCTGGCAGTACTGTCTAGGAGACTATTGATGCGTCACGGTTTGATCGGGAAAGCTGTTTAACAAATGTGCTCAATAATTTTCTCCATCTGTCAGAAGAGTTTCAGAGCTATGGGTGATATTTTACTTTGTCAGCTTGGAGTGCACGGAAATGTTGAGGCATGTCCACACGTGAGGTTTTGCTCTAGTCCCTGCAGCCGAAAGAATCTTAAAATATTAATCATAAATTCAAAGTTCAGTTTGCTCATTACAGGGAGGATGGTTCAAATCCAGTTTTTAAGTGCTTTCATGCTGACAGAAATGGTGGTGAGAGATTTTCAGTGCCTGAATGCTATAACAGTTCTTTCATAAAGCGTTTAAAATTTTTATGATAGTTTTTTATGATAGCTTTTAAGAAAATTAAAACTTTCTGATCTAGTAAGTGCTGAAGTTTAGGACATGCTTTTATTAGGCAGCAAGTTATAGTGTGGCAAGCCTTGGTAAGACGTTATTTGATAGTAAATACAGCAGCTACCCCAAAATACATCCTGGCAAAACAGGGGAATTGAATCTCATGGCCCTATTAGCACTCTAAAATGACTTTACAATCCTGATTTCTGCAAAGAATCGCACTTTAACTCAACTGAGTCATTTTCACTGGAATATACTACTGATGTTTCAGGAAACGGTACCACTATTGGAAGGCTGAAGCTTGAAAAAAATACCATGAACTGTTTAGATGCAGAATATTATAGCTTTGTAAGAAAGATTCACCAGGAGATATGCACACTCCAGGAGACTATTGGGAAATAGTCTAATGTCCTAGCTTTCAACCCTCATTTCTCCAATTTCTTAAAGACCATACCAAAAGCTTCCCATTTCCAAAACGTCACTGGAAAGAATAATTTCTTTTTCAATAAACAGACTTCACTGGACTGCAGAGACTCAGTGCGTGTCGATACCAATGAAGCTGGAAATGGTTTTGGTTGCATTTATGAAGCTGTTTTGGTTGCATTTATGAAGGACGTTATCTGCAGACGTCCCTTGTGCTAAGCTTGGCATGGAGTCAGTGAAAGGCATGTGGTGGACACCATGGCTTTCATTCCGCCCTTCTTGCATTTGACCAACCGCCTTCAGAAAGGCATTTCTAGTTTGATCCTAATAAGCAGGATCCTGGTACGGGCAGGATCCTGAGAACATGCAAATGTGCAGCCCCTTCTCCCTGGAAATGGGGAAGAAGGCATAACGAGAAACCTCCCGGAGGTCCTCAAACCTGCGGTGGTGGCATGGACAGTGCAGGTGTGTTTGGAGTCAGATGGTGCATGGGAGCAGCTCTGAGTCCCCACGGTCTGCAGGCTCTTGGGGAAGGGGAAGAGAAGGCAGTGCCCTGGACCAGCTGCTGCTCCAAGCAGGCAGTGCTTCATTTCTACCCGGAGGAGCTCAGTGCATCAAATCTTCAGGGAAGGTTCCTCCAGAAGGAGCAAAGCCGCAGCCGTGAGTTGGTGCTGGTGACTTCCACGTATCATTCGCTTTTGTCATCAGTGCCAATGTACAAAGTCATGGGAGGGGATGGAGGGGAGGGGAGTTTTTTATCCACCATATGGTTCACTTTCACGGGAATGCTTTTTAATCTAAGGTCTTGGTTTGCTAACTGGACATCTGGGATGTGGGATAGGTTATCTGCCACCGAAGTCCTGCAGCACCCTCCTTTTCAGGCCATATTTGGCTGCAGGCTAGGGTTACAGGTGCCCAGCTGTCTTGGGGCCCAACATCTCACTTTTCTCAGTGCAATGCCCAGGCTGTGATCTCACTGGGAATCCCAATTTTATCGTGCCTCATCAATGTGCTTCCAGTGTGCCTGATCCGTGCCAGTGGGTCTAGAAAAGTGGCCTTTCAGGAGGAGGTGATGAAGAGGAGAAAGCACATGTGTTTGGAGAGAGGAGAGGGAAAATATGTTTATTCTCCCCCTTTTTGTTCCCAGCCCTGGCTGTTTTGGGCCCATCTGTGAAAAGATATGTTGAAATCCCAGCTAAGTTTGGTCAGGATTTCAACCATGGCTTCTCAGTGGCAGGGGAAAATCCTGCCCACTGGCCTTCTGGGGCAGACAGTACATGCTGCAAAGGACCTGTCTTGACCCCAAGGAACTTGACCACAACCCCTTTCCATGGATTTTCCCGTGGGTCTGCTGGACCCTGTTGTTTGGATGCGCTGCACGCCCTGGGCAGGGAGGATGGAGCCCATGATTCCAAAACATGTGACCATGCATGGGGCTAGACCTTCCCCTTCCTGTACTTTATCCTACTGAGAGCTCCTGGGATGGGAACAGACCCTTCCCTCATTACCCTTCTCGATGTAACACAGAAAAAAAATTGGAAAAAAGAAATTGGAGAAATTAGGGTTGAAAGCTAGGACATCAGACTCTTTCCGCAGTGTGTTCCCAGTAGGACATTTGTGGCGTGGGGTGTTCAAAAGCCAAGTGGAGGTATGACGGCTCTACCCACCCTGGCAAGCCCCTTCCCCCACAACCCCTTGGCTTCCCTGTTTACCTTTGTCCAGGACCGGCCCGAAGATGGCCAGGCTGTCGTCGATGGTGGTGCAGTTCCAGCGGCGGCCCCGGAACTGGTGCTGGCACTCCTGGATACCCAGCTTCACCCCCTCGGCCACGCTGGGCATGATCTCAATGTAGTTGCGGCAGAAGCGGAGCTGCTTGGGGACGAGGCCGGGGATGGAGCCGCAGAGGATGGGCTGGGACCCCAGGGAGCTGTACTGCTGACCTAGTGCAAGGGACCTGCAAGGGACAGAGGACAGCGTGAGGGTTGGGAAACCAGCTGGCACTACTGCTCCTGCCCCTGTGACCATCCCAGGGGAAATTTGATGAGCCAAGGTGAACCAGTAGTTCAGGGAGACAAAGTACTGAAAAAGAGGGATTTCATAAGAAAACAAGAGACTTCCTACCGAATAGCAGTGATGTGATCTTCACACCTGAAGACACCCTGGTCCTTTGTGGGCACAGAGGGAGGGACTCAGCCCCCTACATGGAGGCACCTAGAGCCATTCAGTGTACTCCCAAGTATCTGAGACATCCCCATGGGGCTGGTGGATCTGACAAAGGACCTGCAAGGAGCTGTATCCTGGGGGACCAACACCTGGAGGCTGGGGAATACCCCAGGGTGTCTCAGCTGTCAGGAGACACTGATGTGAGAGCTTCTGAATTGTGGTCAAGGTGGGAAGTGTCCTGTCCAATGCCAAGTTCATCAGCAGAGGGATCGCCATTTACTGGAGAGGGGCTGCTCTGGGGTCAGGCACGTCAATGCCACACGTCCCAGGCTGTCTTGACACCTGTGCAGATGGTCCCAGCAGAGTCTGAACCACCACAGTTCCACCCTGATGGACATCAGCCTCTAGCTGCAGCTGTGGGTCGGGCAGGTGTGCTGGTACATGGTGAAGGTGCTGAGGGCAGATTTGAGAGGACCTTTTCCTACTGGTCCAAGAACCTGTCATTTGCCCAGCATGAACTATGTGGGTCAGATTGCTTATTTGGCCAGAAATTGTCACTGAAGGGTGAAGACACATATTTGCTCAAAGAAGCTCTGAGATACCTGCTATTACACACAAACAAGGATAGTCCTACAGCTACTGCCTTGCTACGAACCAGACCACCCTGCAGTGTTCCTCCAGAACATGTGGTCAAATCTGTGAATAAGCAGCTGGTTCCGTAACAGAGCGGACGTGATGAACTCAATTGCTTCCAGTACAGAAACCTCACAGTCCAGATACTAGCATAGACAAATATTAAAGAGCTTTGATTTAGTAAGTCCATATTTCTCTTGTACTAGGGAGTCCACAGTTGGACACAGGACTTGAGATGAGGTCTCACCAGTGCTGAGTAGAGCGGAAGGATCCTTTCTCTCTACCTGCTGGAAAGGCTTCTCCTTGTGCAGCCCCAATGGCACATTGCTGCTTCATGTTCAAATTTTTGTCCACCAGCACCCCCAGGTCTTTCTCTGTACGCTGCTTTGTAGCTGGTCGGCCCCCAGCCTTTACGGGTGCATGGGGTTGTTTCTCCCCAGGCTATTTCTCCCCAGGTCCCTTGGTTGAATTGCATGATCTTCCTGTCTGCCTACGGCCCAGCCTTTAGAGGTCCCTTCAAATGGCAGCTCAACCATCTGGGGTATCAACCAGTTCTCCCAGTTTTGTTGTGTTTTTCCCTAACTCACCTGCCCAGACCTGAAGATTGCACGTGAGCTAATCAGATATTTTATAGTCATTGGTTAATTCAAGTTGGGAGAGACCTCAGGAGGTTTTTAGTCCAACTTCCTACTAAGAGCAGGGCCAGTTTCCAAGTTAGATTAGGCTTCTCAGGGCTTTGTCCTTCTAGAATTTGAAAACCTCCAAGGACAGAGATGCCACTGCCTTACGGGATCTGTGGTTGATCATCCTTGTCCTGAACTGCCCATCCAGCCTGGATTCCCAGTTGACAACCCAGTTGGTGAGCTGACACCAGTAATTGGTTGAATTAATTGCACACTAATGATTGTAGGATGGGAATCCTGTAGTAGGGAATCCCAGGGGACCTGCTCAGGAGAGACGTCTCTGCTGAAGACACTGAAGGAGAAGACCTGACTCCCACCCTGGCTGGGGAGCGCATGCCTCTAATCTCTGCCCCAGTGCTGTCTTCCACCACGGCTCCCTGCTCAACCATCTCTCAGACCTGTTTCTCCTGCACCTCTCTGCTCACCTACCCAGCAGTGGGGCAGCTGCCCAAGACTTCAGGACCAGAGCACTGCATGCAATGTTTTGACTCCATCTCCCACACCCTTGGATGGGACACACAGAAGAGGGGCAGCCAGATATGGTTGGGTGGCAACACAGCGCAATGGGCAGCACACTAGGACTGGTTCCCAGAGCTGCTTTGCGCTTCCAGCTCCCACCAAGTGCAATCTGATGGGGGGGAGCTCAGCACTGCTGGGAAGACTGGTCAGCTCCAAGCAACAGTTGTGAACAACCTTAACTTCATTCTCCATTCAGCAGGGCCAGCAATGCGTGGAACAGGCAGGAGAATATGCTGTGTTTCTCTGGACACCGACTCTCGCAGACAGACTCCAGTCTCAGGGGGGTGGCACGCTGTGAGATGCTTTCTCCTGCCTGGGTTTGCACAGTGGTAGAAGTGAAGTTCATATTCAGTGTCAGAGTTTACAAGGACGTGCCTGCAGCAGCAGTTTTTCGCAGCAGTGGTTGTGGAGGGTTGGCCTGGTGTGCTGGCCGTGAACTCCACACCATGTCATGCATGCAGGTTAATTGTGCCACAGCTCACCAGCATAAAACCTGTCCCAATTTTTTATCTGGATGAGCAGTTGGATGCCTCAGGAGCCCACAGAAAGCAGCAGTGTCCTTGAGGGAGTAAGAGCTGGGACTTCCCATGAAGTTCTGGGGAAATCCTGGGAGGATCCACCCTCCCATTCAACCACAGACTTGGTCAAATCCCTTCTTTAAACCCCCAAGCCATCTCATGACAGACTTCCCTGCCTGGAAGGCCTGACTGGAGATGTGCAGTCAGTTTTGGTCCATCTGTTTTGAGGTTGGAGTTGCGATCTGTTGCATGAGAGAGGACCCTGGGGAAGGTGGAGGCTGCTCTTGGTTGTATGTGGTCACACAACCAGCTGGTGAAGTTGCTTACAGGAATCCATCTGCTTTTGATGACCCATTCCAAGCTTTCCCAACTTTTCCTTTTCTTCCTCTTTTGCAAGGTCTCCATCATTCCTAAGCGTCTGCTCTTAATTTTCCTTGTAGATGATTACTGAGAGCACCTTCTCTCCAGTCATGACCTAATTTTCATTTTTGTTCTCATGTCAATGAACTTCTGATTTCCCCACTGCTGATCGTTCTTAGACAGATATAAAAAATCTCACTCCTCTTGGCCCATCACCCCCATCTACCCAGAAGTCCTGGGAAGACACACTGGTCAGGGCACTGTGGCTAAGGTGCTCCTGGGTCCCACGGACTGACGATTTCTCTATATAGTGGCTGAGATGTGAAGATGGAACAAAACCTATTTGAAACCCAGATCTGAGATCCCAGGGGCACATCTTGGCTCTGTGTGGCTCTAACACAGAAGTCGCACAAGCTCATGGGGGGGAAGCAAATACATTAGGAGAGGAAGTATCACAGGGTGAATTTGGGATAGACAAAGGACATGGACAATTCTTAAAGCACAAAACAAAACTCCAAGGCTGCCAACTGCAGGAGCTACAGACCCCACACTTTCCTATCTTTCTTTCAATGCTAGTGTCCTTCCTTGCTGCCTGAGCCTATGTTTCTCGAGTTCCCATCACGTCAAAGGCAAATAGCTGTTTCATACCCCTGCTCCGCTGCCCCCAGCTTTACCCGCAGAAGGTGACAGACGCATTTTCCCAGCATCAACTCGCACACTCAAGGGCAGGAGCCATAAAAGCCAGAAGCTCTGCTTGACTGGGAGACTCCCTTTCATCACTGCGTGTACAAGTGTGAGCGGACAGATGTGCACATAAAGGTAGGCTTTTGTGTGTGTGAGTGTGAGTGCAGTGCAAAACACAAGGAGCATGAGTGCCTATGGCAAATGCACGGGAAATCCCTTTTCTCTTTCTCTGCTTAATCCCTTAAATCTCTCAGGAGTCCCGACACTGTCTGTCAGGCCAGTGACTCCTTTTGTTCCCATCCGATAGTGCTAGACATAGCAGAGCCGTGGATCCAGCAGTCTCGAGTTGACTTTCTGTGATTCCCATTGGTCTGGGATGAGCTTTTGAAGCCCTGGGAGTAAATGGTCTTGTGCAGATCCTCTTTCCGCACATTGCTGGCGCGTGCATCCTTGCATCCTTGACGAGGTGACTCATGTTTTCGCATTGCTTCAGCATGGAAGATACTGTGCCCACCCTCTCAACTTCATCCTTCCTACAGAGATGGCCAGCAAACTCATCTTCTTCTATTTGGGCCACTGGTTGAAAAGACACAGCGCGTCAAGAGAAATTAGACCTAGTAGTATTTGAAAGGAGCAGGATTTGGCCAGATTAGAACTGTGCCAAAACATATGAAAAGGAGTTTTTAGGATGAACACTAAGAAAGGTTTCCTGCCAGTGAGAGCAAAAGCTGCTAGGACATTTCTTCTTTCCTCTCTGCAGGAGACTAGAAGCTGTATCGCTCGGAGCACTCAGGACTGGACTGCACAGTGCACCATGGGCTGCCCATCCGAGCTGGGTTTTACCAGCCAGAGACAAACCTTGGTGAGCTGCTCCTCCTGTGGAGCAGGGGGATTGAAATCTTCACTGGGGGTGATGCCCTGCTTGGCTGCTCTCTGGCAAGAAAGCAGCTTCTTGGAAAGAGGTTTCTCTATCCACTGCTGTGTGTGCAGGGCACGGTGAGGGCTGAGCCAAAGGGTTTGCTCACACGTGTTTCACATTCCAGTTTCATGATGAAAAAAAAAGGAAAGTGAAATGCCAGGAGGGGACCAGCTTACTGGGAAACAATCTGGCATGGCCACCCCTTTCTCTTTCTTCTGCAATCCCATAAACCTGTTGCCATCTTTAATGGATCCTGGGAGCCCAGCTGGACAGACAGGAACCTGGGTTTTTCCTGTCTCAGCCCTGGAAAAAATTGACATTTGTGTGAAGAGTGTATTCCAACCTCCAACAGGCTCCAAAGTGGGGCAGCATCTGTGCTTGCTGTGACTGCCTGAGGTCAGTGTTGCAGCTTTTTACTTGAAGTGCAGGGAGAAAATTTCTGGTATGTGCTGCTAAGGGAGTGTTTTCTAGCTCTGAACTCAGCAGCTGAAAGCGGTTGTATCTGAAGAGCAATTTTTCTTTTTTCCCACTCTATCAAGGACATCACCAGCCCTGTGGCCAGCTGGGCAGGAAGCTCCGGGCTGTAGAGCTGCACGTCTCCAAGGGTGCATCTTGTGTCATGGAGATGGAGACTCCCCACATTGCAACTCTTCCTTGCCTCTCCCGAGGGATCTCCCACATAAATGTAGACATGCTATAGGGATCCTGTACCCCACTGTGCCATTTCCCTTGGCAAAATTGTTAGAAAGAGCTTATATTTTCATCCCTGGAGCCCCCAGCACACCTGGAGATCCATGCAGAAATACATGGCTGTGAGCATTGCACAGAGGATGCTGGTGGTGATGACTCCAGTGATGAAGGGAGGTCACAGCAACCGCTGTGCCCATGGGACATGTAGGTTAGTAAGTACCATGTGCTCACAGACTCAGATTTCCTCTGGCTCCCTCCTGCACCGGAGCCAGAGCAGACCTGCGCAAAGAGCCAGCTCCCTTCAGGGCTCTGCGGTGTGAGTGCCGGGGGGCCATGACACTGTCACCTTCTCCCTTTGTCTCAGCATCAATTAAGTAACAACTACTTTTCCTCAATGCTTTGAGAGCCACGGCTAGCAACACTCCTTGAGGGGGTCCAAGGACCTGGTACAAATGAGGCTCTTTTAAACTATGATATTTCCTCCCACAGCAACCCAGGTCACAGCAGCATAATGTTACAAGGCAAACATCCGTCCTGCTTGTGCCCTCTAACGTCTTCTCAATGCCCCATATCGATCCCTGCAATTCTTATAACACACTAGGAAAACTATGAATCAGCAGGAGAAAACCAGATCACAGTTCAGATCTCGTTTGCCACCCGCTGTCTTGGAGAAAAACTTTCTCTGCCCGGAGGGTTTTTCATTGTACTATTTTTAGACATATTTAGCATTTTCCAATTCTGGGCCATGTTCTGCTTAAAATGGACAATTGTACAGGCTGGCATCCCACTGTTCTACAGTGCTGAGTGGCCCAGGGGTGATACATTGAAATGCACACTGGGAGCCAGGAGTTTTCATGCTGACTCTTTCTCTTTACTTAGTGCTGTATGAGCCCTTCCCAGCTCCCACAGATTTTGCCCTTTTCCCCTTCCTAGCAGAGGCATCATCACACGCTTCCTTTTCAGGTAAGTAAAGGGCTGTGCAAAATCACTGCAAGCAGAGATGCATGATGAATACAAACCTTCCAGCTGGAGAGCCAGACCCTGTTCGTTTTGTTATGGTACATTTTGAAGTGTCTAGCTCAGCCTGATGCAATGCTCAAGGTGTTTTTACCAAGTGGCAGATGTTCATTTTAAGATCGTGAATCTCACCCCAGCTTTGACAAAGGTGTCCTTATACGCAAACAAGTGCCTCCAGCTGCTAACTCTGTTCTGCTGTCTGACCTTTGAGGGGGTATTGTATGTGGTATAATATTCATATCGTTTAATTCTTGTAATTTGCTGACTGCAGCCCTTTGTGAACAGGGTAAGACACAAATTCTTGGGTTTGTCTGAAGATCAAGAGCAGCAAGAGGGAAATTTTTGCAAGTCAAAGCATGTAATATATATGCACATATGAGCTTGAGAAATGCTAGGTCTTGACTGAATATGGAGATCAGACAAAAAGATGACAGAATTCAAATAAGGAACATTGCAGTTTACTAGGGAATTGGATAGCTTTAATGAATCCCATGCCTTTGCTCATAAATCACCCACTATTTAATCTCTACTGAACGTGTCTTGAGTTTTGAGTTTTTCTGTAGAGTGGGCACTTGTGTCCGTGCTATGAGACATCGCCATTACTACAGATTCTTCACCAAACTTTGCAATCATTGGCGGGCTCTACAAAACAGACAGGAACTTCATTTTTAAAAAAAAAAGAGGTTCAACTGCCTAAGCATTAGAGGCTGATCACCCACACAAGGGCTAGTCCCATGGGCATGAGTGTGGATGTACGGTTTTGCTGTGTTACTGCCCTGGAAAGTCTCTATGGACTTTACACACCAGTGTGATGTGACCTCTTGAACAAGAGAACTTTTTTTCCAGTTTGTGTGTTCGAAAAATTATCTCATTAAATAGCGTGTATGAATTGCATGACCTGCACAAAATTCAGCATCCCACAAGGCCAGATTCTGTCCAATTAAGATTCTTGCTTAATTAAGTCACACCTAAGGGCTACAAACCTTTCTAAAACCTTCACAAAGGCAGAAGTTCACCTAGGAATCACTCCCAAACCTGTGACTGCTTAGAAGTAGGCTAAGCATCCCTTTGAGAGCTCTCCCAAAGAGACATCTCAGGGTATTTATATCCCTCTAGGTCCTGGGTAATTTTTATTTATTGTCCATGCAACCCAGTAGTGCCTCCTCTATGATTTGTCTCCTACCTACAGCTGCAAAGCCCTCTTCCAGCAACCTCTTCTGGGAGGGCTTAATCCTTCCTCCAATCACCGCAGGACAGAGACGTTCCCAGTGGTGGGGCAGTGCCCCATGGGAAGATCTGTTCAATATCTTTATCAATGATCTGGATGAGGGGATCGAGTGCACCCTCAGTCAGTTTGCAGACAACACCAAGTTGGGCGGGAGTGTTGATCTGCTCGAGGGTAGGAAGGCTCTGCAGAGGGACCTGGACAGGCTGGATCGATGGGCCGAG
>NW_008796188.1:104184-155732 GCF_000699145.1 Aptenodytes forsteri | reverse complement strand
AGGTGGTTGAGTCCCCATCCCTGGAGGTATTTAAAAGACGTGTAGATGTGGTGCTTAGGGACATGGTTTAGCGGTGGACTTGGCAGTGCTAGGTTAACGGTTGGACTTGGTGATCTTAAAGGTCTTTTTCAAACTAAATGATTCTATGATTCTATGATTCTGTGATCTTTTGCAAAGACCAGGGGTGGTCAGCCCATGTTGTTCAGGGGCACATAGCATGAGCTGGTTAGAAATTTGGCAACTTGCTCCATTCACAGAGAAATGTTGATTATTGCCAGAAGAAGACAAGGAGAAAGCACTTAATGGTGTGATCCTCTGATCAGCATACGAGGGTTGGACAGCATGTACCCTGCCTATAATCCCAGCTGAAGGGAGAGGCGCCATTAATGCATGTGCTTTTATTTTCAGATATCAGAATGATGATTTCTCAGGTATTGCTAAAAATTAATGCTACAAAGAAATGCTAAAGAGAAGACTGCTTAGGGTCTGGGGAATTAGAGGAAGGGGCTAGTATTGTTTTATTTTAGCCTCCAATCAACACTGATGTTGAAGTAGCTATTGAAATACATCCCAGGCTAAATCTACATTAAGTCAAATGAAAAGCCCCATATCTGTGCACAGGGGAAATTGTTCTTTGTAAACAAAGATTCTTTTTGTGCTGGCTGGATACCAAATGGTCTGGTTATTCTGGAGTGATAATCTCATTTCCCAATGACCTATCACTCAACTGCACTGCAGGTATGGAGGCGGCAAAGCTCAGTAAAGCCATTCTTACAGGTGATGGTGCATCACCAAATAACGCCTGGCAATGGGCACTAGTTTAGGGGTCTCTCAAAGTGGGCCAAAGCACAAATACTTCACTAAAGAAGGAACTGCAAGCCCTGTGGCTGCTCTCTGTGAATCCTGCAGCATGCAGCATCTGAGCAAGTTGGTGCTGAAGTCTGCAGCGGTCGATCCACTCCGAATTCACTTCTGGGCTTCCATCCTCCCTATCATCAACTGTGTTGTTTGGAAATGGTGTCAAAATAATAAAATATATTCTGCAAGAGGTGAAGGCATCGGGTCCTGCTAAGTATGAAGAACTGTCAAATCACAGAAAGGCACCAGTGAAGTGGTGACTGTCATCTGCTGACGTTATGTTCAATGGGAAACTAAAGTTGGGAAAGTCTGGGCTGCAGGACACCAGCTCAAGCACCTGGGATCTGCTGACAGAGACAGAGGAGGACAAACAAACTCTTCAGTCTGGTCTGGGGTCCTAGGAGCTACTACCACTTCTTGGGAAGTGAAGCAGTGCATAATGGATGGAAAGAGTGGTTGTAAGCAGCACTTGTGTCACAAAAATTGCCTCAAGGTCACCTGAGATTGGCAGTTCAAGCAGACAAGAAAAGAACAGGACTGGGCAGGCAGCAGCCTCCAAAGAGAGATGGAGCGTGCAATTCCTCTGACCAAACGTGGGGGTCTGCCTGGCTGAAGGGGGCTGAATACCAGGCCTGACTGTAGACATGCAAAGTTTGGGGAGGCAGGTTGCCCTGCCCTCCTGAGCTGGTGGATTTGCTGCCAGCAGTGGTCGTGTGGCCACCTGGAAAGTCCTCGCTAAATTGTGTCTTCCTCAAATCTGTTGGAAAAAGAAGGAGTGAGGTCCTCCCAAAGGCCCTGCACTGAACAGGTCTGGACCACTCAAAGTTGAATGGGTGATCTCAGCCCCATGGCTCGGTTACTGATGCCAATGCCTGGGCTGGCCATGCCAGCCTCCTGGGAGCGGAGAAGCCAGTTTCTTTAAGGTCCCTGAGATGGGGGTCCCCAGGCAGTTTCCTAAGGGCTCAACAAACCTTGTCCCAGATTATTGCCAACTGAGCATTGAAGCAGGGTGGTGAGTCTGGCAGAGACACTGCAGCAGGAAAATGAACGAAGTGCCAACAAGTGGATGGATGGCAGAGAAGGCAAGAAGAGGCTTGCCCTGTAGACAGACTGGCAGAGGCTGGATTGCTTTAAGCTCTGAGCATTTAATCCCAGGGAGACATGAATAGGAAGGTTAATGGGTGCAGTAATACGGCAAAAAGGGAAAGTCAGGGAAGGAAAAAGCCAGGATGAGGCTCAAGGAAGCATCAAGGCGAGCGCTGGAATGAGGCAGATGGGGAGGAACTTGCCCTGCTCAGTGTGGGTGGGCCTCTGTGAGTGTTTACACTCACGGGAATATTAGCCATCATTTTATGTATTTCAACCATTAAAAAATTGCCAAAGGGTGCCCAATAACCACAGAGCATCCCTCCTAAAGAGGGCCATCCTGTTTGTGTTTTATCTTCTTCCTCCACTCTAACAAAAAAGTCACTATTGTCAGTGGAATGTGGTTTCCCTCATTCCCTTGATAAAATGCATCCAGATTCTGCAGGTTTAATGAAGCTTAGGGGCATATAGGGGTGCAGGGGAGATGCATCACTCAAAACCCAAACAGTCATTCAGGGCTTATATCATGAGATGGTTTCTTAGCTGAAAGTAGGAGTTACACATGGATGGTGTGGTCAGGTTTTTTCAATGTCTAAACCCCAAATGTGTTTTCTTCAATCTCCCACTGACCTACCAAATCATCTGCATCATATTTACCATCTCAAATGCCTGAATTTTGCAGATAATGTCCACTGCTACTGACATGGTAATCCCAAATTCTGTCTGCTGGACTGATTCTCATGGGCAGTCACAGGGTGCTCACACCAGTGCCAGGCTGAGCCCACATGTGTTGAGTGGCAACAGGGTCCTCTTCCACTGAACGCATTTGGATTGGGATGAGCGCATGGCACATGAGAGATGCCTGGCTGAACCCCACCTCTGCCAAGGAGATGCAAACTTTGGTGTCTGAGGGCCATGTCCCAGTGGTGGGACAGTGAATCTGGGGCAGGACCATCTCCTTCTAAAGTTGCTTCTGAGCATGCAGACTTTGGGAACCAGGTGTTTTCCCCACTGAAGACTGGTCTGCTCTACCTATGAGGTTAGGACTCTTGTTCACACTCATGTTCCCACTCTCAGGCTAAGGAGCCATCTTCGGTAGGAAGAACTGACTTACTGCCACTCCATAATCTCCATCTAGATCACCTCCAAATCTGGGACTTGACCCTTGGTGAACACTGGCCTATGTGGCTCCTGGATATGACAAACCAGTCCCCCTGGGTCTGGCCTGAACAAGAGATGTTGTAGGAAGCCCTGTGATCTGAAGCTGCAGAAACAGGCTCAGAGGCAGTTCACTGACCTCCTTGATGCACAGCACCCCAGGGAGCCCCGCTCTGGCGGGTAGAGGAGGAGGCAATGGCCTGTGATCAATCAGAGAAGGTGCAGAGAGTGGTTGAACTCTCGCTCAAAGATTCAGTGAGTTTTGGGGTTGAGAAGGAGAAGAGCAAGTGCAGAAAAGAAGAAGGTGTCCAGCTGCAAAGGATGTCTTCATCACTGTGGTGAAAATGATTCAACTCTTCCAGGGTTAAAAAACCTCACATTCACTTCTGTTTCTGATCCCACAACCATTCCTGATCCACAGGTCTCCAAAACCATCAGATTTTCCCTGATGGGGAAGATCTTCCCTGCTCCACAGAGCCCAACCTTGCACCACTAAAATGTTTTTTAAACTCTTGATTAAATGATGTGAATTTTTTGGGCACCATTTGTTTCCTATTACAAGGTTCACTCATAGTTCCTAACAGCGAAATGGCTGAACATGCCTAGTTTGAACCCAAATCAGTGGTTGCTCTCAACATCAACAAGGCAAACCACTTACTGGGCTACGTCAGTGTGGGGTCAGCACATCAAGGGAAGTTACTGTCTGCTCTTCTTGGTGTTGGTGACACCAGATTGGGAACTTTGCATCCAGTTTTAGGTCCACTAGTGAACAGGGATGCATAGAAAGTGGACAGTGTCCAAGAGATGCGACCATTATGGTCAGGGGTTGAGAGGCTGTGGTGTGCCAGGAGAGGTGGAGGGAGCTGGGCTGGTTTAGTATGCAGGAAAGGAGCCTGAGTGGTGTCTAACAACAACCTACAACTAATTGTGGGGCAGTTGCAAATCTGATGGAGCCAAACTGTTCCCAGTGGTACCAGATGCTATAACAAGGGGCAACAACTAGAAGCGGTGCTTGGAAGTTCAGGCTGGGCATTAGGAAAAATTCCCTTTCCAAGTGCCCAGCCAAGTGGGGGGTTCTCCATCCATGGGATTTTGTGGGGTTCAGCTGGACAAAACCCCTCCTGCCCTGGGATGGTGCTGGGGATGGCTCTGCTCCAGGGGAGGCTGGACTACAGACCCGTAAATGTCCCTTCCCACCAGCACTGCTCTGACTTGGTGTAACAGGCTCTGATTTTGGGGCAGAAGCAGCACCGTCCCCTCGGCGGCACAACTGTCATCTCTGGCAGTGATGCAGGAATATGCTGGCAGAAGCTGCATTAGGAGGACAGGACACAACCTGGGACTGAGGATGAGGATGATGGGAGAGCACAGCTCCTGGAGGAATAGTGAAGGCTGCAAACCCCTGTACCTCAGCAGCTATACAGACACAGGCTGATGAATAACTCTAAAATAATTACAATGTGATCGTGCTTTGGGTCAGCATTTCAGTGATACCTGCCTGTTCCCTGAGTTTGCTGCCAAGGCAAACTAGTAGACTGCATTTTGACAAGTGGAAAACAACCTCAGGTTTACACATGCACGAGAGCTGTTGCTGGTTGGACGCAGCAAATTCACACGCTAGCCTATTTGCAGAGACTTGTTCATGTCTTGTGCCCTCTGATGGGCTGGAGATGGCAACCCTCATCTGCGAGAAACATCCTTCTTCAGACAGGACCATTGAAAATTAACACCCAGCTCTGAAATATGCAGGATGCTGCAATTAACCCAAGTGTGGCTGAATTTCAGTGCTGCCATTCATGTGCTACTTGGTCTGCCTGGCAGGGACGGTTCTGTGGGGGGGAGGGTTAATTGCCTCGCAGGGATTGCTACCAGAAGAGTTTAAGTTCTTTGATGTGAAAGACTTTAGGGAAATGCAAATATTGCCAGTACAAACAGGTCCAAACTAAGACCAGAAGTGGCTTCGGTGGGTGAAGGTTCATTTGGGTGATGAGATAGGTGCAAGGGCCAGGACATGTTGAGTGCTGTTACCCAGCATCAGAGTTTCAGAAAACATTGATTTCTTTAGCTTTCCTCCTATCCTGAGCGTGGCTGACACCGAACTGACGGGACCTCCTGTCCTCCCTGTCACTGGGACCAGGTTCACTTCTCACTTTAAACTCCAGGTGGCTGTAACCCAGACTTCCTGGGTAACTGGTGGAGAAAAGCAGGCACCGATGGGGCACAGTTAATCTAGTCGATGTAGAGTTACTGTAGAGGAGAGGTATCACACTCCAGAAAAGCTCCATTGACTCCACAGAGAATTAGGGAAGGACTTCTCAAATTAGGTCAGATGAACCTGCCTTTGAGTCCCGGACAGTGCACATGGGCTTTACTGGGTGAAGGCCAGCTACGGAGAAGAATGACCAAGGGCAGACTGCCAAGATCTGACGAAGGGCAGAAGGTTTGCGGTGAGATTTTTGCCACATGAACTGAATTAAATCTTCCTGTTTTAGTCCTTTTTTTTTTTTCTTCCCTTATCTCCTTTTGTCCTGTAGGCATGGGATGAGTTGCACTCTTATGTATGAACTTGCCACCCATCACCCACATCCCTGCATCCACTCTGCCGCTATTTTGCACAATTTTTACAGTATAGGTTGCAGCTGGGCTGCAATAAAATAAAATAGGATGTCTCGCCTGCCCTCCCTACACGAGACACAGGTTTTACCCCTGCCACTGACTCTAGTTTTGGTTTTGCTGAGTTAGTGTTCTGACGATTTAGCAAGTCAAATTGGTTTTGGCTTTGATCAAAAAAGATGCCAGACCTGACACAAGTGAATGGGTGGGGGAGTGCTTGGCAGGGAGGACCAGGTGCTAGCAAAGGGAAGAGAGATGGAGCAGTAGGTCTGCCCCCTTCTGAGAGGGGTAAATGGTTAGACTGACTTTTTTACATCAGGTACCTTCTCCCTAGGTGGAAATCAGCTGAGTTTGGCTGAAGAAATGTAAAACCCCTAGAGGACACCTAATCTGAACTTCAGTATTCATCTCTTAGGTACTGCAATTGTATTTGGAACATGGAAAGCTCAGGAATACCTATTGAAAAGGAAAAAGACAGTGAAGGATTCCAAAGGATAAAGTTCTTCAAGAATTATCTTATTGGTGGTCACCACCTGGCCGTGACTGCCCAGCTGCCTTCTGTGGCGCTCCGCTTTCTCCTTGCCATGACAATACCTTTCTTTTCCCCAAGTACCGAGGCAGGAGGTAGGATGAACTGAGATAGGAAGTGGCCAGCTCCAAGATGAGTTGCAAGCCAGAAACAGGCTCAAAGGCATCATGACTCCCTGGCACTGACCAAACCCATGGGCAGCAGCCCAGGGATACTGCTGATACAGCTGGTGCCTGGCTTGCCGCTTTCACAAAAGGACACCCTTTTTGATACGCCCGTTGATATAAGAGCATCTACTCAAGACTGCAGTGTAAATGTACTATTGGGGCATGTCAAAGCCTGATCACAAATGTGACTTCTCTCACAGCAGATGACTCACGTAGCAGCCGCGCAGCGCTTTAATGAAGCTCGTGTAGGCTGTGAGTCATAGCCATCTACAATGGTATCTCCATGAGAATACAACCATCTCCTTTGACATTCAGCAAAGTTAAATAAGACATCCAAGGAGAAAGAGGACAGTGTCATGTTTATGAAATTGGATTACTCAGCTCCCAGGCTCTGAGGGTTGCCTACAGCTTCCATCCTGGACATATTAAGGATGGTTTTTGTACTTGTGTTGCCTTCATCGAGTTTTGGCCAAGTGTGTGCTGTCTTACCCAGTCAAGAGCACATGATGCTGCAGCCATTACTGCAGAACTAGAGTGTTTTAAGCCTCCTTCTTGTTGTAAATAGGATGTTAAACATGGAAAGGGGACAAAAGAGCAATAGCAGTGAGCTGAGGCAGTGGCTTATGTTGACAGTTTGATTAGTCTATTGGAAAGACTTCTGAGAGATTATTTAGTTACAGTGGGAAGAAGGGGAAGATTAAGACTTTCTGTCCAGCAGAAGAGGGCAAGACAATGGCTGGTGAGTGGCAATTCAGACCAGCAAAATGCAAAGGCAGAAGTTTCAAAGAAAAAGACAAATGTCCAACACATGTTGCAGATTCTCTAACACTGAGTGTCTTCAAATCCAGCCTGTGCTTTTCTGAAAAGAACTGTTTGAGCCAATACAAATGAATTCCTCACCCTTGGGGTAAAAGGATCAAATTCAGTGGTCACAGTACGCAACCCTCCCTGGCTTTGCAAGGAGCATTTTTTTTCCCTGTCCTCTGGGTTCATGAAGAGGGAGAGCCCATATGGTCTGTGTCTTGCTGTGATTTCTGCCATAATGGTCCTCTGCACATATCGATAGTGACTGCACTGACAGAGGCAGCAAAAGGAGAAGGATGTACTTGGGCAGCATTAGAGGAGCTTGGATCCAGCTGTAGCGTAAGAGGGGGGCTTCTGGGAAATCAATATTCCTTATTTCATCTCTAAACAAATGTTAACTCCTCCATCAGCATTTGGTAAGATGCCCTTAAATTATTGGGTGATACACATGGAAGGACATAGGAGTACTATATGTAACAAGTTTAAGCCAACTCAGTAATTTGAAATAACATTATGATAACTGCAGACCAGACATAAATCCCAGAGTCCCTAGTGCAGGGGATGGAGGAAGGATACTGGGTTCCCCAAAATGGCTTGTGCTGAACACCCTCCCAATGCAATGGCACGTGATGCTGAAGTATTGCCCTTAAATTCGAAGAGCACTAAGGAAAGTTCCTCTGTCCCCCACAGATTTTTTTTTGGTCCTACATCCGCTGCTGGATCTGCTCTATTGCTTTCTGATCCAAACAAGCTTTGTAAAGAAATTAGCTTTAAACATTTTTCAAGTGCTCTGCCTACAGCTCATGTTGCAGAAGCATCCATAGTCTGCAAACACCAGTGGAAACCTGGGAGCTGCTCCCACCACCCCAGGTGCCCCAGGCTAGTTCCCTCCCATCCTGAATTAACAGATTAGAAGAAACAATTGGAACATGTAGTCTGACTGTTATAGTGCAATTTAAGAACTTCCCAGACCTCCTCAGCTTGGGGTCTATGACTTGTGTCTGGTTAAAACAACAAATAGGAATATTTCTCATATCAAAAGGTAGATGCAGGACAACCTGACTTGAAGCAGGACAACCACCAACACTAGACTAGGCTGGCGATGGTTTTGACAAGCCAAATTTTGTAAACCTCCGAGGGTGAAGATCACCCACCTCCACAGGAACCTGTCCCAGGGCTGTGCCACCTCCTTGAGAAAAGAATATTTCCTAATGGCCAACCTGAATCTCTGAATAAGTGTAAACTTGGTGCCTTTCCTTGTCTCCTACTAATTGTCTGGTATTGGACATAGTATATTCAAGGACATCTCAGCTGTCCTTCCATGGATGCTTCCCATGTTCCTAAGGATTTTGAATAGGCACTGTTACAGATTTTTTCTAGATTAACAGACATTTCTGTTTGGGATTCCTCTCTGCTCATCCACAGAAGCTTGTAGGACTGCTGAGAAATAGCACTTTTCAGTGCTGTTCTCTAAGTCTACGTTCACACTGCTAAATGCACTTCATATGTTTTAGGTTTGTCACATTTCTGCTGGTCATGAACAACCCCCTCTAAGATGCAGCTGGCTCTGCGTTCTCCCATGTGGTGGTCCAAAATATGATTAACATTGCATCTTGCAAACGTGGGAAAAAACTGGCACACCAATAGCACCAGCTTCAGCAGCTAGATATGGGAAACAATACCTTCAGCTGTAGAAGGTTATGGAGAAAATCCTCTTGGAAGCCCTGTCCAGGCACATCAAGGACAAGAGAGTGATTTGGAACAGCCAGCATGGATTTAACAAAAGCAATTTGTGCCTGACCAATCTGGTAGCTTTCTGTGATGAGATGACTGGCTCTGTGGTGGGGGGAGAGCAGTGGATGTTATTTACCTCAGCTTTATCAAGACCTTTGAGATTATCTTCCGTAGTATCTCTATGGAAAAACAGATGAAATACATACTAGACAGATGGACTGAAAGGTGGGTGGACCACTGGGCTGAAAGTCTAGTGGTCAATGGCTCAAAGTCTAACTGGCAGCTGGTTATGATAGGCTGGAGGGCAGGGCAGGTATTCAGAAAGAATATTCTCAACAGGGTGAGAAATGTGTTGATGGGAACCTCATGAACCTCAACAGAAGCAAACGCAAAGTCCTGCTTCTGGGGTGGGACAGCCCCATACAACGGGACAGGTTGGGGGGCTGACTCGCTAGAATGCAGCTTTGCAGAAAAGGACTAGAGGATCCTGGTGGGAAACAACTTGAACAGGAGTCCTTTGTGTCCATGCAGGAAAAAAGGTCAACTGCATCCTGGGGCTGCATTAGCAAGGCAGTAACTAGAACATGGAGGGATGTGATTCTTCCCCTCTACTCAGCACTTGTGAGACCACATGTGGAATCCCATGTCCAGTTCAGGGCTCCCTAGGACAGACAAGACATGGACATACAGGTGGGAGTCCAGTGGAGACCACCACGATAGTCAGGGGGCTGCTTTGAGTAGGCCCTCCAGATAAGAGACCAACAGATGATCCTTTCAACCTAAATTATTCTATGATACATGATTCAATGAGCACTGCAAAAGCCTAGTATGCTCACCCACTCAGAGTGTGGCTGTGAAGTTCATAGTGATGGATGCTTTTCTCCAAACCGTAGATATCTAAAAGCTAGTTGTCAAAATTGCAGCTGGTTTTGCTGGTTTCTCCTCCAGTCAACAGAGAAGAACAGGCACCTATGGGAGGTTACTTTCCATTGCACTCCATGAAAAGTACCTGAGTCTGGAGGTTGACCCACCTCTATTGATGCCTCATCGATCAACTTACATTGAAAAGATGGCTGGCTTAGGGAACTAACCTTTAGGTGTCCCCATTATGGCCATCTCCACCTAAGCTAGTCACTCAGGCTCCCTTCATAACAAATGGAGAAAATTATGCACTTTTAGAACATGATCCACTGACCTGTTTTACCTGTTTACCTCTCCATGAGGTTCTCTAGACTGCAGTCTAGACATGTGGTCTAGACACTTGGTTTTAAATTGTGCCTACACATCTGTCTCAGATGGCTTTTACTGACTTTTCATCCCCACCAGGGTTGGATGAGGCTGCAAGCACAAACCATGAAGGGTACATTATCTTTTTTAAAAAGTAAGCAGGAAAAGCCAACGTGCTGTTAGAAAAGCCACAGAGATGTTTCTCACACAGGAACATGTACCTTACCCATAGCAATGCCCTGTGAAAGCCAGAAGCCTGCCCGCTATTTACGGGGCAATTCAGAAAAGCTGTTTTGGAAGCCTTAAATGTCATGAGCTGTGCTATTTATTTCTCATTGCTCAGGGAGGGTTTGACTATAACAGGAGTAATGATGCTCAGTGAACAGACTCACCCAGGGATGAGTCGGGCCCCGCTATTGGTGGTACCACTATCAGTACCACCACAGTACCTCTATCTCCGCACACACAAATGCTTGTGCAAGTAAATTATGTAGGTAAGTGAAGTGGCATTTGAGCTTCTGGGCAACAAGGGACTTTTCTGTTAAGACGAGAGCAGATTCAGAGGATGAGACATGGAATGGATGGCGTTAAAGGAGTCCAGCAGGTGAGCATTTAGCCCTGCCTTGCAATCCTAGATGTTGTGTGGGCAGGTAAAAGGACGAAAGAGCATTTCAATGATCTCCTCATTAGCCTGCGTGGAGCTGTGAAATGTCTGTTAACTGATGGAGGAGCAAAGATGTTTTGGGATTGGAGCATCTGACATATGAGGAGGGGCTGTGAGAGCTGGGATGGTGTAGCCAGAGGAAAAGAAAGCCCTGGAGAGATCTTGTCAGTGTGTATAAATAACTGGTGGGAGAGAGCAGAGAAGATGCAGCCAGACTCCTCTGAGTGGTATCCAGTGACAGGACAAGGGGCAATGAGAACAAACTGAAACACATGAAATTCTGTCTGAACATATGAAAACTCTTTTTTACTGTGAGGGTGGCTGAACACTGGAACAGGTTATCTAGAGAGCTTGTGGAGACTTCAACCGTGGAGATACTCATAACCCGACTGGACGCGGACTTGGGCAACCTGCTCTATTTGAGCAGTGGGTTGAGCTAGGTGATCTCCAGAGGTTACTTCCAACCTCAGCTATTCCTTGATTCTGTGACTAAATATTTAATTCTTTGGCAACACACCATGGATTTATTGCTGAAGGACCAAAAGCATTGCTGTGGGGCTTTTGGGACAGATCTGACTGATACACTTCTGGGCTTCATCACGCTATGAGGGGAGGATGGACAGACACATGGTGGGGCGGTGGGGGGGAAGAGCACAAAGAGAAAAAGGATGTGCTAGATGGTTTGAATGCCATTGCCACAAAGACAATGATTCTTGCAACCACTCCTACCCGTTTGCCTGGTTGAGCTTTCTTAGACAGTTGGGGGCTGGAATTGTCATCTGTCTGTCCAGAGCCAGCATAACAGCTAGGGCAGTTCTTCTTACCTTCCTCCCCATCTCTCATTTCTCCTCTCTCCTTCCTGCATTCTCTCCGGTCAGTACTGAGATGGGAATTGGCAAGGCAAAAATCTCAAACTTCCTAACCTCGTGCTTTTTTAACACCTGGTCTAGAAAGCCTCTTGTTTCCAATTTGGGTGTTGGGTATTATTGGCTATTGGGTATATAGTTGGGTACTATTACCCAACATCACCTGTTGAAAATCCAACCCTAAAAGCCATTCTCTTTCTGATGTGAGAATGTCTCATCCCAAAAACGTCTTCCGTTCACACTCTCTTTGCTCAGTCATAACTTTCTTCCTCTATAAACCTCCTCCTCCTCCTCCTCCCCTTTGATCTGTTACTCACTGCAACCCTCTTGCCTCCTACTGTAATCTTAACTATCCCTCCTCTTCTCATGTCACCCACACCTCTGCTTTTCTGTTCCCAACCATCCCTTTCCCTCCTCCTCTGCCTCCAAGCCCTATTCCAGGTGCCAAAAGGTTTCTTTTTCTATCTCCTGGTCTTCATGCATCTCTTGCTGTTTGTGTTGTGAGCCATGTCCCCTCCCTTTAAAGCTCCAGCTGTCTCCACAGCTCTGTTTTTCTCTCCTGAGTAATTTGATGTACTTTATCCTCAGCTGTCCTGGCAACATCCTTGAAGGGACAGCCTGGCCCCATGTCCTTTGCTACTGTCAACTCTCTTTGCAGTCTCCATATTGCCTTTACTCCCTCGAAGCTGTCTCTTTCTGCATGATCCTGACCTCCACATCCATCATGCTCGGTGCTTCCGCACTAACACATCGCCAGCCACTCTCTGTTCTTGTGGTCCTTTTTCCTTATTGTTGGGTGACCGCTGCTTCCTCCCCAGACCTACTTCTGCTTTCTGAGCTGGGCAAGTCTGAGCCCTGGCAAAGGCCAATTCCAGCTCCACTGGTGGGACAATTTGCTTTCCCCACCTGCTTGATCATGGGGTGAGGAAGCAGGCAGCAAGAGACACAGTTAGTCCACCCCAAATCTCATGTAACTTCCTGAGGTTTTTCCTCAACTGACACATCAGCCAATGTTCACATTTGCATACGTTTTTCATATTAACCCACTTACCAGGCTTTGGTGATGGTGACCACACTGTCTGCCTGGCCCTAGAGGCACCTTCCTTACCACAGTGCAGGAGCAAGGCAGTCCGTGGAGCAGAGCAGGACAGGAGGGTTGTGATAGAGGGGTCATTGCTGCAGCACTGATGGCCTTGAGCCTGCTGGTGATGTGAGCGATTGCTAGGGAGGAATCAGGGACAGGACCTGCAAGCTCCTCAGACCAGACTAGGTGTGATGCATGCTCCAGCTGAGACCTTAGGGTCTCAAGTGGCCTTGTGGAGAAGTCCTTCTCCCAGCTCAGACAGCGAAGGGAGCATTGTCAAATCCCCTTCTCGCTCGGTTTGTGGGATTGCCCAGCCAGAGAGCAGAGGGCAGGATCAGACCTGAGCCATTCGCCTGCACTGAGACCGGTTCCCTCTAATGTCAGAAGCCCTTTGCCTGAGGAGTCCCCACAACAAAGGGCTTCGTAAAAGAGCAAGCAGATCCCTGTAGATTACTATAATTTCCCCTTGTCTGAGCATGGCGTTGAGCAAACGAATCTGCTGTTGCATCCCTCACATTATCTCTCTGCCCACTGGCGTGTGGATTAGTGTTGCTGCAGCAACAGCACTTTTGTAAGATGAGCCCATTCTGGGAGAGCTGCTCCAGTTTGGGTGACTCAGGGCTCTGTCATGGGCTTGAAAGTGATTTGGCATCTGCCTCCACCCCTTTGTCTTGGCATCGCACACGGTTCGGCTCTGACTTATTTGCCAGCAAATGCTGGAAGGAATTGGGGGGGGGGCAGGGCTTGGGAGCTGGAGCCTGCTTCTCTTCCTAACAAACGCAGCCTGAATAAAGTTGCTGACAAGGGTGTGTGCCCAGGAACTGGGCTCCTTTGTTGTTTCGTGTATCAGATATAAATGTTATGTTCAGTAATGCCTGGTCAAAGCAATGTCACTCTCAGTTTAGAAAACACAATCAAGTGATTTGCCATGGGAGAGATTCTATTCTGCAGGGACTGTGATAATATTATTCACCCATTGATTTACATAAATGCATATGATTTGCATATGCAAATGGAGGCTTCCAGGCTGTGACTGCAATAAACACAGCAAGATTTTCAACACTGCAAAACCTTTCCTCCAAAGAGAGAGAGACACTGAAATTTGTTTGGAGACTTGCTCGCTCCAAATCGGTGAGTCCTGGCAGGGCTGTAGATTTGCATACGCACCGCGTGTGACCAAGGCCACCTCATTTGTCGGTTGCCCCCCCTTGCCAACCCTCCCACTGCCAGTCCTGCCTGCGAGGCATTCCCAGCAAAGAGATAACCCACCACTTGGATTCGCCTTCCTTTCCTACCTCCTTCCCCAAGGGTGGCGCTAATGGAGGGAAATATTTCCTACCAGGGAGGAGGAGGAGGTGATGGGACACTCAATCCAGAATGGAGCATTGCAGAAATGGAGGGACGGAAAAGAGAGAGCTCTCCACCCAGGCCAGCAGGGATGTTGTCATCCCCGCATTGGTCAGCTAAGCCCTCTCCACATGCCTCCAGTTTGGGGTGTCACTTTGGAGAGGCCTTGTTAGTGGCTAACCTCAATAAGTGGTTAGTGCCAACTGTCTGGAAATCACCCACTGTAAGCCACCAACTTTGGCATTGAAAAGCGTCTGCCCAATGCTCAGATATTATGGAAACATCCAGTTGAACACCATAGATGAGAATTACTACATCCACCCAGCTGTCCCATAATTTGGGTTGTGATCTAAGATGGATGCCTTGGCTGCCTCTCTTTGGAGAGTCCTTCACTTTGCCCTGAGACCAGGATTGAAGATAACAGGGGTGATTCTGCTCCTATAAACAGCCTGAGGTTACCCCAAAAAGGACACACCCTGGCCTAGGAGGAAACAGTGGGTGTCATGGTCTCGCACTGAGCTTGGCTCTGGCCATCCTGGGCAGTATAGCTGAGACTAAGGCACCTAGTTCTGTCTCATCTGGATGAACTGGATCTTCAAGTGTTTTATGTCAGATACAACATAGAAAAGCGAATTGAATCTTCTGGAAACCAGATCTAGAATTAGTTCTGGTGGTTTACTGTGGTGAAAAATTATGCATCTGCCACCCCCTTTCCATGGAGAGCAAAGCAGCACTCAGGGAGGAGGGGTACTGGGCTCTAGAAAGATGTGAGACACAAACTGCCATGAATATTGCAGAAAATATTGAACCAGCTGACACACTGGGTCTGCTCCAAAGGTCAACATAGCCAGTGTTCTGCCTCCTTCACAAGTAATCTCAACTATATAGGGAAACACCATGAGAAACAAGGCAAGGGTAAAAGATGGCTTTGCCCAGTACATGTGGGTTCCAGCAGTGATGGGTTGTGGGATTTCCTGAGTTAAAGCTGAGCTCTGGACTGTCATGCTTAAGGACTACAGGTGGAGTGATTCTTAGTAATGTTCTCCAAGCCACTTCTCACCCCATGGTATATGTAGCCTCCACAGTGCTTCCTGGGAACAAGTTCCACAGTCTAATTACACACTTCTCAGTTCATTTTAAGCCCAAGGGCCAATAATTTCACTGGGGAGCAGCAACAAGCCTTTGAACAAACAAAACAGCAGATAGTTTGTGTGGTAGCCCTTGGGCCAGTCCAGAGAGGAAAAGATGTGAGAAATGTCCTTTACACCCTCCAAATGAAAAAGAGATATTAGCAGCATATGAAGGGGTTTGAGCCACTTCAGAAGTAGCTGGTTCAGAAGCACAGCTCCTCTTGGCATCTCGATTGCCTGTGCTGGGCTGGACGTTCAAAGGGAGGGTCCCCTCTATGCATCATGCAACTGACGCTACATGGAGTAAGTGGATTGCACTGATCACACAATGGTCTTGAATGGAAAACGCTGATGACCCAGGAATCCTGGAAGTGATCGTAGGCTGGCCAAAAGGCAGAAATTTTGGAGCATCACCAGGGGAGGTGAGTCATGCTGAAGAGGCCCCACTGTATGGTAAATTACCAACTAACCAAGAAGCTGGGGGAAGAAGGAGGAACTGGGGACGTTTGGAGTTATGGTGTTTGTCTTCCCTTCTCACCATGTTACATGTGATGGAGCCCTGCTTTTAGCCCTGCTAAACACCTGCCTGCTGAAGGGAAGTATTGAATAAATTCCTTATTTTGCTTTGCTTGTGCGTGCAGCTTTTGCTTTATCTATTAAACTGTCTTTATCTCAACCCATGAGTTTTTGTACTTTTACCCTTCCGATTCTCTCCCCATCCTGCTGGCAGGGAGTGAGTGGCTGTGTGGTGCTTAGCTGCCTACCTGGGTTAACCCACAACAGGTTCTTATATCCTGAGAAATAAAACATATTTTCCTAGGAACACTCTTGCCATCATTCTTGATCTACAAGGTCTATATTGGATTCACTCGTAATTGTCTTTCTCTGAGCTGCAAATCCAAGTTAAGTATCGTCTCCTCCTCTGAAGCCATTAAACACTCTGTTTCCTTGTTGCTGTTGGCTTGTCTGTGTGTTTTTCTCATTTTGTATAACATTTTTGGGAAATCAATGATCACGTTGCAAACAGAGCTCAGGATGCATGAACCTTGGACTGAAATAGTGACATGTGGATATTTTTTTTTTTGAGAACAAACCCAGCAACAGCTCCTAACAGACCTTTTCTACCACCTATCAACCAACGTGGTCCCAAAAATCTGGGCAAGGGGGTGAGCAGCAAGGCGCAAAGCTTGTAGATGTTGTACAATTCTACATGTTGATTACTGAGCACTGAACTACCAACTGCAAAGAACTCTGCATAATAAAGTCCATTTCCAAGGTGGTTGTAATAGAAAGTCTAACCTATATCAATGTTGTGCAGATTGAGGATCCTTTTCCCAATTTGCATTACTTCACAGTCATTTGCAATTAACCTGCCTTTTTATTATCCATTGAGTGTTATCCATTCCTGTCTTCTGTGGTTACCTTTATGTTGGACCATCCTGAGCAATGTGTTACATTTGCAAACTTCATCACATCTCTGTTCCCCCACTGCAATCCTTTTCAATATGTTGGACAGTGTGTGTCCTTGCAAAACTCTACTGACAACTTCTTACCAATGTAAAAAAATTACCTTTTCCATATTTTTAAACAAATAATCTGATTTGGAGTCAAGGGAAACATCTTTTACTCCTAGAGTTTTTGGTAAGGAATAGAGAAGAATAACATCTGTTCTTAAACATTTGATTATTGCCCAGAAATTTTGCCCAGAAATTTCTTCTTTTTAATCATTGGAGATCTGGCTTTTTTTTCTGTCCAATACCAGCTATATTGAGCTTAACTGAGTTCAAAGCAGCCTGGGGAACTGGGTGGAGGGATGGGGACCCTCTATTAGGTGATATAATGTGTAAGGCCAGGCAGAACTGGGCTGTTGACTTATTACTGAAAATTCATTAGTGATACCCTGGACCCTGATATGACTCAAGAAACAAAGGCTAAAAACACAACCCCAAAGCAAATGTTATTTGAACACCTACATCCTTTCCTACAGAAAAGTTTTTAAATGTAAGTCATTCCAGTACTCTGTAGAGATTTTTTACACCCAATTGTTCATTTCTCACGGGTTACCAGCAAGCCTTGAATTCACAATATTCAAAACCACATCAGAAAGCTGTTTTTCCGGTTCACGTATGGTTTCCACCCATGCAGCAAAAACAACACACATCTAATAGCCAAGGTCTCAAGGCTCAAAGTAGAACTCAAGTGTTTTCTCCACCAAAACCTAATCCATGGACAAGTCTCACCAGCTGTCACCAAGCCATGTTTCACAGTCCAGCTTTCTGGATGCTGGGTTACAGGGCTGCTGGGCTGAACGGAATAAGAGAGAAGCACAACTAAAACTCAGGCAGGGTTGGACACCAAAGACACAAGACTCGTAGACCATTAAGATCATGGATGCCGTATTGAGCCAGGCTACCTGGGCTGGACTAAACAAAAGTAGTTATTGCAGTGCAGGTCAGTAGAGTAGCATTAGTACTAGTGGTATGGTAGGAGACACCACCATGGCAATGCATGTCTGCCTCAGCTCTGGAAACAGCTGCGCTTATAGACAGCAGAGCTAAATGGAGTAACATAACTTCTGTACATCTGGGGACACGCTTTGTGTCTTCTGGGTATGAAAGACTGATTTTCAAGAACTTCAAGAACTAGACCATTTAGTGTGTAGATGATAGTGCTATCCCCAGTGTTTCTAATTCTCCTTGTAGTGCCTTTGTGCAAGCTCTCGTTTATCTGATCAAAGGTTGAACAAGGGTTGCCACCAAGGTATGAGACCACTGTTCATGATAAGACCGTGAACTCTGCAGACATGGCCCCAACGGATGTGGAGTGAGACTCCTTCAGGGGTTTTGGTAGAACTTAAGTCTCCAAAACTGTGATCCTGAACATTGCACCACTGTTGCCTTAGTTTGAGGCAAAGGCTCCCTTTTTGTAAGGGCTTATATCAGCTCCCAGACTCTTTCAGCTTTCTCACTTAACCAAACAGAAGCAACAGGCCATGCCCCACAAAAGCCACAAAGGAGATCTTCATTTCTGGAGATCTTATTTTTGAGAGATTTACAGGAAAAATGAGCAAACTGAAATGAAAGGTGAAAATATACAGATAAGCATAACTCAGTGTACTACATAAACTGCTTGTCAAACAGAAATGTGATGGATTTCATTAAAAACTTATTAAAGGTGATTTGGTTGTTACCAAAGATGATGAGGCCAGAGCACATACAATGCAATAATCAGTTAGAACTTAAAGACCAATGAAAATCTTTTGCAACAATGAAAACAAAAGAAAAACAACTACTGAAAGCATCAGCAATCATGGGAAGCACATATTAGGAAATCAGGTGAAAAACAGATCAGTGATGAGGGAATTACCCAGCTGAGGCATGGGATATCTGTGCTATTGGCTGAAATCTGGGCTGGAGGCTGAAACATTAACTCCTACAAGAAAATAAATAATTTTGTGAGGTTTGCAGATAAGTCTGGACCCAGCTGTGTTGTACATGCAGATGATGGGAGTCATCTGATGGACTGCAGACATTTCAGCTGAGACCACTGTCCTGGTTGGCCACCATAGTCCAAGGAGCAAAATAGGCACTCATCTCATTTTAGACCTCCACAAGTAAAACCCATGCTGCAAATGTACCATTGTCAGTAAGGCAACTAGCTAAGATGAAGCTACCTGCACTGCAGATATCTCCAGTGGAAGGAGAGGAATAAGGAGTAAGGAGTTGAGTGGCACTTGTTAGCTCCACTGAGCTGTGAAAAGCCCCTGTGATAGTTTTCAAGGATTACTGCAAATTTCTTAATTCTTATTCTTTACAATTGCTAGAAAGTAACTGCAGGAAAACTGGATGACTGTGAGACATAGAAATGGAATCAGAATAAAAAATCAAGAGTTTATCAGCTAACACTAACCCCTTCTGTTTTAAAGTTGGAGGGTCTATTTGCTGAAAAGGTGGAGGAAGATCTCCAGTGCATGAGCCAATGCGATGCTAGAGTGGCTCAGGAAAAGTGTTTCTCATTCAAAAATGAAAGGTGCAAGTACTGGGAAAGGTGCCAGTTAGACTTGATTCAATTTGTAAGATTAATTAAAACCCAGCAGGTTCAGAGAATTGTGAAAAAGACAAATTAGCAAATTAACAAATCAGGAAACCTATCTTTGGAAAAGGAATTACAAAGAGTTTGGCTCCTTTATCATAGCAAATTTGCTTATCAAAGCATAGTTCTTTCATGTTTTCAAAGATGGCAAAGCAACTACACTAACAGTCCTGGTGATCAACATTTTTGTTGTTACAGGGTAAATATTCCATTTTTCAAGCCTGTGCAGTAGAAGTCCTTTCAGCCGAGGATGGCTCGCAGTTTCTTCCTTAGGTGATGGTAGAAGTTTTCTTGACTAACTTGCATCAGCACTAGCCTATCTGTCTACTAAATATGTTGGATGGATGTATGGTCTGGAAACAGGCACCCTCTAGCCAGGGTAATGTGTTAGACAAGGGAGACGATTTATGCTTGTAAAGGACCACTATTTTACCCAGTGGTTTGCAAATACCTTCTGTTCTGGGGTTAATTTGGAATTACAAGTCAGAGTAAACAGTAAGAAACACAGTGCTCCTGGACTGAAAGAGGTGGAGACTCTCAAGATATGCCTAGTCCTAAGCTTTCTTTCCAGGTATTATCATAGGAAAAGCTGCAAATTCACATGCAGTCAATGCACAGACAGTGTTAAAAAGGCACCAAGTGTTAATTATAACACAATGTTTCTCAACCTATGCCCCATGGTTGGTCCTGAGATGTGTTTTTTACCATGTCACACTCCTGACATGGTCTTTATCCTGAAACTTCCGCTAAATAACCTTAAATAATATCACCTGATACCCCCCTATATCAGAAGCTTTTCATTACATTCAGTATCACTATAATATTACCTCCAAACTTGAGTAATATTAAAACACTTCCATTTGTAGATACAAAATGAACCTCAGATCAGGTCAGCAAAAATAAGATTGCATCTGCCAACGGAAGGCTAAAATTAAACTTTGAGTAATTTAAGGAACACGAGCTGTAACTGTCTATATATGGAATATGTAAATTATACAGCCAACTTCCTGACAAATCCTTCCCATTTCAGATCCTTTAGGAAAACCACTGATTGATCCACTGAGTGGAATTGGGAACTGAAGAAGAATGAAATTATGGACATATGCAGGAGCCGGTGAACATCGGATTTGTCTCATCCCAACAACAGCCAGTGGAAAACAGGTGTCTAGCCTGCAGTCATTGGGTGGCTCCAACTACCAATGGAGGAAAGAGACCAGGTGATTTCATCCTTTCCAAGATCAGACCTAAGACAGACTTTCTGAAGGTCTACCTTATAGAGAGGTAGCATCTTCCCATCAGCAGCAGACTGTGCCTTGGTGATTTCCATACAGTAGGATCCTATCTTTCTGGGAGAGAAATCTCACTGCAATTCTCTTGCCATAGATTATTATTTTAAGAAGTACCTTATAACCTTTTAGAGCTATCCCAGGTTGGGCACAATTTCCACTACAAGCTCCATTTAGAGCCATTGCCTTTAGGAAACTGAGAGTAAGAGTATGCTTAAATAAAGAAGGAATGCCAGCCTACTGGATTTTTATTTCCAGGTTTGACCATATCTCCTGAGACATGATCCTATCCATATGGACACAAATAAAATCCATGAATCCATCTTCAAAAAGCCTTTGGTATGAGCTTCATAATGTTGTAAAAATGATAATAGCTACTCAGAAGTATTTCTTGGATGCACAAAGGCCTTGACATTCATCAAGGACTTTGGGTGTGTCCACATTGCTGAATGGCTGGACTCTGAATCCAGAATTCTTTCTATTTTAATGCTCAAAAATGTTCCATATTTGATATGCCGTCACATATTAAAACCAGCCAAACACTGGTAGTGGGAAGACAGCAACTAGCAGCTGCTAAGACTCCTACTAGACGTGCCTAGGATGTTTCACTCAGGCTTGGCAAAAATTTCAAAACAGGCTCAAGTTGAGCCAAATTGCCATAGATACTACTTTGGCTCAACACAAGTCATGCAAATCGGATGTACAAGGCTAAGAGCGTGTTAGCAGTGAGACATAGCTAAACAAATACCATTGCTAACCCTATGATTTTTATATGTTAAGCATACATTGATTAAGGCAGCTTGGTTCTCATGATGCAAAAGGGGTACTGCACTCTTCTTCACATTGAGATTTCTGTCAGCAGATGGACCAACAGCTTCTGTGTCTGAACAGTAGATGAGGTGTATTTCTAGGTGGCTGGCCTATCTGCTGGCGAGCCTTAGAAATTGAGATTTGTAGCACACATCAGATGAAGACATTTTTCATTTGAATACATTGCAGAGATAATTGAAAGTGCTGTGCATTATATCTGCGTATTTTCAATACACAGCACAATTCTTTGATCTTTATTATTTCATATTTAAGGTTCACTTTTTAGTTCTTTAAAACTGGCTACATGGATATTTTCCTGCCTTTTCATACAAAATCCAGCCGCTGGTTTAGGTTGAACTGTTTGACTTGGCAGTGGAAAGGCCTGATGAGCATCACTGAGACCCTATCACCAATGTCAAGTGGAAGATAACCTTCTACCTCCTGGTTACCAGCCCTGGTGAGTATGTGGGCAGTGTTCACTGGGCCTCCAGGACAGCAGTGGAAATCAAGTGCCCTTAGAGTGTCAGCTAAATTATGAAAGCATAATTTAAAAGTCAGAAGTGATTTGGTGACCTTAGAGTCATGTCCTCTGAGGGTTCAAACTACCTAGGTCTGTACTGTGCCTACAGGGAGGGAGGAAGGGCTGAAGGCTTTCTTGCATCTCTCCTCGGCTCACACACCCAGTAGAGCAGTGACTGCAGTGCAGGAGCTGGAGAGCAACAGAGCCAAGATAAATGCAGTGACAAAGCATTAGCTAAAGACCTGTCATGACCTAGTTGAGTAGCAATGACTCATATCTGGGCACAGAAGATGTGTAGCATATAGCAGGGGTGACATGAGTCACCATCAGGTTTCTCCTTGGCACGTGTGTGTTGGGCCATATGTTGCCATCATAAGCCTTGGGCTGTCACGTGGATGAGAATTGCTTAGTTGTGTTCAGGGTCCTAATGAAGGTCCCACTGCCCATTAGACATACACTAATGGGGACTGAGTAATCCAGGACCTGTCTAACACTTCACATCTATTGTAGCACTGCTGTTGGCCTCAGCAAAAGGTGTATCACAGTCACAGAAATGATGGCTGAGAGGATCCTTGGAGGTCCAAGCACCTGCTCAGAGTAGGACACTCCCCAGCACCAGCCCAGGGTGGCTAGGGCTTTGTGCAGTTGAGTCCTGCAAATGTCCAAGGAAGGAGCCTCCTCACCTCCATGGGCACCTGGCTCTGGGCCACACCACCCTGGAGCAAGGAGGGTCTCCTCATGCAAGCATGAACCTTTGAAGCCCCAGCTTGTGGGAATTGCCCTTTGCTATATTGGCTGGCACTACGGAGAAAAGATTGGCTCTATCATTTTTGTAAGAGCCCTTCAAGAAGCCATAGGCTGCTGTTGAACAGCCCTCAGTCTCCTCTTGGCCAGACTAAATGAGCCCAGGTCCCACCACCTTTCCTGGTGAACCATGTGCCCCAGATTCTTACCATCTTGGAAGCATCCACTGGCTACTCTCCAGTTTCTCTACATCCCTCTTGAACTGGGGGTAGGGGGGACACTTCTCAACACAGTATTACAAGTGCCCCAAATGCCAAGCAGAGGATGACAGTTGCCCTCAATCTGCTGCCCACACTCCTCCTCCTAATGTAGCCCAGCGTGCACTTCAGTTTGTTTGGGATGAGCACAACTGTGGGTTCATATTCCTGCTGGTAACCACCGTCACCAGTTCCCCGCCTGCATACACACAACTATGTTGGTGGGGTGTGAAGTGTCTACCTGCCCGCATCAAGGTGAGTGATGACATATAGCTGGGGAAGCAAGTCAGCATGTAGAACAGCTGGTATGTGAATTTGCTTGTTGGTGGCCTCCAGCATCGCCAACACCCTGCAGCCAGCCCTGAGCTGGTGGGTCAAATGTCCCCCCTGAATTTTGAGTGCTCTTGCGTGGGGTCCATTAGACAGGTGTTCCACTTTGTCAAATTCTGCTTTTAATGAAGGATTCAAATGAAACGCGATTGGTTTGCAATTAAACAGCCTCTTTGTGACCACTTAAATTTACTTCTAAATTTAGTTACAAGAATGGTAACAGAGATTTCTAGCTTAAGGGCGGAAACACTTTTAAGTCTTTATGTGAGTCAGAGCCCTTCTCCTTATGCTCATCTGGCTCCAGGCTTCTGTTGGCCCTGCAGGACAGAGTGGATCCCTGGGGCTGGGACACTCCAGGAGACATGAGTGGTTAGTTTTCAAAGGAATGAGGCTTCCTGATATTTAGGGAAACGTGTACATTTCTTATTGCTCTTTGCTGTTGTGTTCTAGTAGCATTTTGAAGCTGTTACCAGCAGGACTCCACTGCACTGCACTCTGCCATGTAGGGGAGAGAGAAAACCGACAAGAGATGCTACCTGGCCATGCTAACACTCTGCCAAGACCTGGAGTATGTTGAGGTTCACAAGGCTGTACATCCTCAGAAGCTCTCCTCTGGCAATGATTAGGCTGCCCATGTGTGTTTGCTGTACAGGACAGACAATGAATCTGAATTTCAGCTTGATCATGAAAAGCTCTTGCTTTCATGGCATGGACTAACCGTCCCATTTGGCAGGGTGGTGATATGGATTCCCATGGGCCATGCCTGGCTGCAGAAAATGCTGAAGAAGACCTTTAAAACCACAAGATCCTGAATGCTTGTGGCCATTTAGTTATTGACAGCTGTTTTCATGAGCAGCCACACATCACCCCAGCATCTCTCCTCATTAACTCTGGCCTCACTGCAATCCCCAGGTGGCTTCACCTACAGCTCTGGCAGACAAGCTTTGACACATCTAGGGGCAGCAGTCTGCGGCATTACCCACCAGCCGCCGGCGGGTGTTAACACCCCTCCAGCAGCGTCAGCAGAAGGCGATGTGTGGTTTATGTGTCAACTCTTCCAGTTCAGAGCTTCACGTGCCAGCACAGGCTGCTGGTGGAGGTGCTTTGGCTTCGTGTACCAGACCAGGAGCCAGAGCAGCACCTCTAGGCTTGCACGGTAAGTACCGTCAGCTCTGTCACTGACAAACTCCATCATTATCTTAGTCATTTTTCCCCAGAACTGGCTGTATTTTAAGCTGTAGAACAATTATACGTGGGGTCTTTTTCTTCCTTTGTAGTGCTACAGCAGCTGGATTTGCATCAGGAAACCCACTCTTGTAGTCTGATGCTGCACTGCAATTTTATTCCTTTTGAATAAAGGTTGAAGGGCCACATGCCTATAACAAAACACAGGCTACAGGATATAAATGTTTTGAACCTTCAGAGAATGAAAAAAACAAGACTGCCAAGAGAATGAAGTCCCCCATTCATTCCAGCAATGTGAGACACTGAGAGCTAAAGAAAAGTTACATGTCACCTCAGACTACATCTACATGCAAATGGTTTTCACATACAGGTTTTTTCTAATGAGGAAGCTACTGTGGGACCAGTGAGAACATGTTTTTAAGTTTCTATCTGCCTCTTCCTAGGGGCCCAAGGCCACTGGGATCCTCAGCCAGCTGCCAAAGTCTCTAGCTCCCCCTGAAAACATTTCTGAGGGATAGAAATAAAATTTAATAACATATGATGGACAAAGCCATTCTTCCAGTTGCCAAGCCATCTGCTTAGAGGCCAAGAAATGCTGGATGGGAAGATGCACTTGGTGAGAGTCACAGTTATTGGCAGTGATCTACTAATACTGTGTCTTGAGGAATGATGAGAGAAGTGGGACTGAATATTTTACTCCCTGTTTACACCAATAATTCCAAATTTGGTTCCTTTGTCCAGGCTAGTGACACACCAGAGGTTTTCAAGACTTCTTGGTGAATGACCCTCATGCAAGAGGAGGGCATTTGGTGTTTCTTCTCAGTTCATGGATGGAGTTGTCTCCCTGATTGTCTTTTTCAGCCCCTGCACATGTATTAGCATCCTGGGAGTGGTTTCTAGTTTTTTACTGGGCCACAATATCTCTGTTGGCCTGCACTGACACAGCTCTGGCCATGGGCTAGATTTTCATCTAAATTCTCTCAGGACATTACCAGGAAGCTCTGGGCCCATCCATCAGTCTGTCTATATGCTGCATTGACCAGTCTTTCATACCTTGATTCCCCCCAACCCCAATGACTCAGATGTTCTGTTATCCATGCTGTCATCAGGGTATTTGGGATTAAAAAAATGACTGCAGATGTGATTGGTGTCACCACCATCCCTTCTGCTGGCTCCTAAAAAGGCTGTTGGCATGACCTGTCACTGCTGCCTGTGGGGCTGGGGTGCCAGCCACGGCCCCGCTGCCCACTTTACTTCCATCCATGCCATCCCTGAAGGGTCAGGAAGAGCAGCAGTCCTGGTCTCCATGGCCTCACCACATCTCTCCATCTCTTCCTTCTCTGCCTCTCTTTTAGCAGCAGTAACCCAGACAGCATAAGTGTTGGACACATATCTGAGGAAGCTTTTGTTGGCTTTAGCTCCTCTTGTCAGCACTCTTGCTGGCAGTGAGGCAGATGACCTTTTCCCATCTGTGCCCCATTTGTTCCTTTTCACTGCTGTAATAGGATGGAAGCATGTGAAGAAGGGTTAGACCTATGACAAAATACCACCCCTGCTCACTGAAGGTTACATCTACAGTCTGTGCTACCCCTGGACCTTGCTCAGGCATTGCCTGGGAAAATGCTAGTTGGTCGGGGAGAGGATGATGTCAGGGACTTGCCAGCAATCAAACAGGCTGGACTGCAAACTCCCCTCTTGGCTTTGCAGCCCAGTGGCTCCACCTTCCTGCTGCCACCAGCGAGCCTGGACACTGCAGATCTGTATTTACACCACAAAGTCCTTCCTTTGCATGCCATCTGTCCAGACTGCTCCCCGTGCCAAGAGCTGATGGCTTGAGCCTCACTGCCTTGCCTATAATGTTTCACCACTGAGGCCAAGGGCAGGATCCACCCTCCAACACGATGGCGTACAAGCTGGAGGGTTGCTGTTGAGTTATGCTCTCTCTAGATAATATAACCAGATGGCCAGCATCCTTCCCTGGCCCCTCAATAAAAATACAACTCAGTGCAAACCCTCAGCAACTTCATCGTTTTGCTTTTATCCCTTCCACCACACTGTCATTGATGGCGTGCTTGCTGGCATTGTCTGACTGCACTGTGGAGCAGCCGGATTATTCCAGCCACCCCTAAACCCATTTACAAGGTGCCGAGACCCCATTCTCGTTGCACTTCTTTTCCTTGTGTGCATTCAGACACTTCCTCCCCACTACAGGAATAAATGTTTTTCCCATTTATGCCCCAAAAGCAGAAATGCTCTGTTTTGATTTTCCTGCCAAAATATTCCCTATACAGTAGAAAAATACCCAGAAAGGTTGCACCAGCAGGACCGGGCACTATCTGTCAGTAGTCTCGGGGTCCTGCAAGACAAACAGCCTTCCTGAAGGTCTTGTATTTAGCAGAGATGGGTTTAGCTGAGGATAAGGAAGCACTGATGATCTCTGGTCCAGCCTGGCCTGGAGGGTTGCAGGAGCCCAGCGCAGGGGACTGGGCTGATGCTGTGTCCCATCTTTGCTTCCCTCCCCCTGTTTTGGGGCGTGTTGAACCCTGCAAGTGGGACTCATCCCCCAAAGTCTGCTCTGTGCCTGCCTAAAGATCAGAGGATCAGGAAGACAACTGGAAAAGAATGCTTTTTTTAAAAGTATATATCACATCATGCTAGGGCACACTGTACACAAGATCTCAGTTCCACAGAGCAGATATTAAAAACCTTCAGTGGGACTGAAGGAGATGTTTAATTTTGTGTGCTGTGGGAAGCATTGTCTCTGCCTGAGCCGTTGGGGAGCCCTGGCCCAGATATTTGTGCCCTTCTGCTCCCTCGGCCTTCAAGAAACCTCTAAAACCCTATGCCATTTTTGATAGCCACTCAACCCTACGTGGGGCATCTCATCACATCCCTTCAGTGCAGCAGAGACTCTCTGGCACTTTAGTATTGCCAGAATCTCCAAAAAATATGCAAGATGCAGATCTATTGAATGAAATTCTGCGGATAGTTTGTTCAACTCCCTCCTTTCCCATGGATGCTGCTTACCATGCCCCTGGTGTTTCTGTCTTACATGTCCTCTGTATTGTTCATTTTGGGTGAACTTGTAAGGATTTTGGAGAAGACAGGGACATGGGGCAGAAACCTGCCTGCAGCGTCTTCTCCCAAAACCAGGGAGAGACATTTTGCTCATGGGGACATTTTCGCTTCATGGGGAAAAAAAAAGACCTTTTCATCAAGAAAATTTTGGTTCCTCGCTCTGAGAGTCGAAACCCTCCTTGATTCTGGCCATTAAATCCCGATTTATATCAAAGCCTGAGGCAGGTCAGGAGCTGGTGAGACCCTGGGAGAGCTGATGTCACGGCAAGGTACCGTTGCCCCATGCAGATTCTTGCCTTTAGAACCAGCCATGCAATTTTGGCCTGTTCCACAACCCACTGCGCACCCCCATTCAGACATGCTGGTCCCCAGATGAAGGAGAAAGGGGATGTAAGGAATCAAAGTGATGCTGTCTATATTTCAGCAGGGTCTCCTGCCCCAGGCTTAGATCCTGAAGTTAGGCAGCCATACTCAGGGCGAGGAAATAATTTAATTCTTCAAGAAAACACGCTGTGATTTAGCCATTTCATGAACCTGCGTAGCTTTTAAATGCTTCCTGAGCATGGACTTCTCATTGTATTCTCAGTCTTTCTCTACTGGAACTGCACATTTTCATTCTCAAAGTCCACGGTAATAAGTGGATCATTAAAAAAAAATTCAGCTTTTCCCTTCCGATTGCTAAATATTCCCAGACATGGCAGTCCATTTCCAAGTTCACTCCCACCTACTTCTTGCCATCTCCATGTTGGCACTGAAAGGCTCTAATTCAATAATTAAAAAAAAGACTTTTCTGGAAAGGCGAAAATAACCCAAGAATCTCAGTAGCACCAAATTCCAACATCTCCCTCTTTGCCCTACAGATCATTAGGCTTACAGCCCCTACCTGGCACATACAGAAACTTAACAAGATATATTCCATTGAGAAATCCTACACGATAAAGAGAGAAATTAACTGAAATATTCTGTTATGCAATTCGCTGTCTGCTGTGTTTTAATGACCTGAAATGTTTTATTCTGTATTTTCTGTTCTAAAGTGCTTCTGATTACATTTTGTTAATATAGTTATTTATATACTGTTATATTTATTTTTAAAATAAGTAACTCAGGTTTCTTATCAGCCACATTATAAGATATAACCAATTCTTTTTAAAATTATTTTTGTCGTTAGTGCAAGGAAATAAGTGACATTTCCATAATTAAAAAGAACAAAATCCATCTTTGAGGAATTTTACTAATGAATATTTTCTCAGGTGCCATTTGCGTTCTCAGCTTATTTGCCAGACTAAATTCACATGACAGAATACAACAAAAGAAGAGAAAGAAGTCCAAAAACTGCAGCAGCCAAAAAGAAAATAGAATTAATTTTTTTTTTAAAGGATCGATCACGGTTTAATGGAAAGAAGGAAAATACCTGCTACACAGTCATGCAACAGACAAAATTCCTATTGCACAAGAAAATAAAACCGCATCCTTTTACATCTAAAACAAATGCCTATTGCTACAGTGACGAAAATGGAGAAATTAAGAGTGGTGGGGAAGACTCCATTTGCGCAAAGGGAAACCTAGACATTGCCCTTTAAAAATAACCCCCAAACTTTTCATGAATTACTGGTCAAATCTAAAGAAATTATGCTTAGAATCAAACATGCAGTCGTGGCCAGCTCAGCAGGGCGAAGGGTGAAAAGGAAGGAACACGCATACACACAAATCCCATAGCTAATAATTAATTAATTCATTAATCAATCATAGAAAGAAGGAAGGGGGGGAAGAAATCTTACCACCAAATTGGGTAACCGGCTAAGACCTTTGTGCCATTGAAGAGAAAAGATAAAATTAGTCCAAGCAGGTGGTAATCCATTAGTCCAGGCTGGTGCAAGGGGAAAATCTCAGTGAAGTTTTCAGAAAAACATTAAGTGCGAAAAATGAAGAATCCCCCTCCTTCCAGAAAAAAAAAAAAAAAAAAAAAAGAGTTAAACAAAGTCCCTTGTAGTGCGGATGACTTTCTGGCTTGTCAGAAACACACCTCTCCAAGCCTTTTCCCTGTAGATCATCCAAAAGCGTCTATTAAAAAGTGCAGGGCTTGGGGATGTCAGCAGGCAGCCAATCAGACTGCATGGCCCAAGGTAAGGGATGAGTCTCAGCTCAGGGCTGTCAATCATGCTCTCCTCCCCCTCCACCCCACAACTTTGTTCCTAGCCCTCACTCCCACAGACAAACCCTCTTTGCAAGAGACTTTACTGGGGCAGTGAGATTTTTGCTGGTTTTTTTTTTTCAAATTTTTAAATTTTTGTCATTTTAATTTCACTTAGAAACCCAGGATGCACAGACCCTGCTTCTGGCTTGGCATGCCAAGACTTTGCAAGGTAAGGATGAAGGGTGGCCGTGACTGCGCTTAATCTCACGGTGGGGGTGAGATAGACAACTTATTCTTTAGATGGAGAGGGAGGTGAACATTAACCCTTGCAGGAGACAGAGCTAATGGGAGCACCAAAGAGGCAGAATAACCCTCTGAAAGTGTTGACGTGAGCCACATGGGCAAAACTGGTTATAAACTTTAAATAAAATCTGCACTGCCCAGGTTTTTCAAAGCGTGTGGGTGGGATGGATGGAGGGGGGAAAGCAGTGGCAGCCTGGTTTTCTATTGAGAAAAGAATGCTGTGTCATGGCAAGAGTGGAGCAGGCAGACGGGAAGATGTCCCATTAATGAATTTCTTGTGAAGTGCATCTTTGGATGCCAAAAGATGAAAATATTATCAAAACCCCACACACATAATAAAAAAAAAAATCACAAGCATTATCACTTCTCTATAGAGGTTGCATGTTGCAAATAGACCCAACAAAGATTTTCCTTGAAAATCCTTGTTATTGCATAGAGACACTGTTTTTACAGGAGCTATTGTGTCAGAGTAGCAGACCTAGGGGACGACTCAACAGAATGGGACAAAGAAATGGGAGAAGTCAAAAAAGGTGCTTTTGCTCATAAAGCATACTCAACAATCACAGCTCTATTGCCTGCAGTGGAGCTGCCCAGTTTATAACCACCTGGAGATTAGGTGCTTCGGGAGTAGCCAGCAAATCAATTTATTGCAGAGCAATGGCTATAACAGAGGTCCAAGGTCCTATCTTGGGCAGCCCAATGCATCTCATGGTTTTGAAAGTTATAGACCTTCTGATATGAAGGCTCTGGGTACATATGCATTCCTTATTGCTATCTAATTACTGGGATGCACCTGCCTCATGCCTCTGTCTTTCTTGATTCCCAGTTCTTATAGATTTTAGTGTGTTTGGACACTGAGTTAGTGCAGAGCTGTCCTCCTAAGTGGTAATTGGTTTCCTGGCTATCATGCCTCCAAGAGAGGACATCCATCAGCTGGTCGCTCTGCACCTTACCTCTTCCACAGTCTCTGCATCTGCTGCAAGGACTATGAGGCCGAGCTTCTCCAGGCTTAGTCCAATGGGTTTTCCAGCTGTCTATGACCCATCATAGGTGTTAAACATGGTTTGTTCTTCCTGTGGGATTTCAAATCCCAGAGGGTATATTTGGTGTAGTCTATCCTGGCAAATCTCTTACCTGGCACCCAGCTATGTTTTATTGAACGCAATCACTTGGGTTTAAGAAAGCAATGATTTTCAGATGAGCATTTGGAGACACATGGATTTAATCTGTTCCACTAAATTAAACACTACCTGGGAATCTTTCCCAGATCTTGAACTCTATCGTCCATGTTTTTAGCTATGAAGCATGGATCCTGGCATGGGCCTGACCTGGCCAACTTGCACAGCCCTGAAGAAATTTGAGTCACAATTTGGGGTTAATGTGGAACAGGAGCTATTCCAAATAGACTCTTAAGATGTGACCCACCTCTTCTGGAGGTTAAGTGAGTTTAGCAGGATGGATGAAGGTGATCCTGTGTACCTGTCTCTCTGGTTTCAGTGCCAGGGAATGGTCACAGGCACTTTTAACTTACTGGTTAAAGTAAGCCATGGAGTATGTGAATTGCCCCTAAAGAACCTATAAATCTATCTAGCAAAAGCAGACCTTAAATTGCTACACAGGTTTGTACCTCTATTGGAGGATGTTTTGGAGCTGCACAAACAGAATAAGGATTGAAAGTACTGAGGGAAAGCATTTCCATCATTAAAATGTCAAACTGTTAAAGAGGCAGCAAAAGGAGACACTGAAGTGAGATATCTGAGGTGATACTACAGGTGACTCATCCCATGGAAAAGGACAAAAAATCCCCAACACTGCAGAAATCCAACTGGGGAAAGCTTCTGAAATCTGAATCGAATGATTGGTTGGACTATGTGTGGACACTCAGCCAGACAACAGGAAAAAAGGTCTTTGTGGTTGAGATGTTCCTGTCCATCAGACACCGGGGAGCATTACAAAGTACTCTTTATCCACTTCTCAATGCTAGGATTTATAAATCAAGCCAATAACAAGCTACGAAGTGCTGCTTCTGCAGACAACCAAGTGGGGGAAAGTGACCTAAGACCCAAACCCAAAGTGTCGTTAGAATAAACCAAAGGATCCCTTCGGATGCCTTGGCACCTACAGTGGTTGAGTTTGCAGTACCACAATGTTAGCACAATACAGAAGGACCTTTATACTGACATATAACAAGACTTTATTTGCTGTTGTGCGTTGGGCAGAGATCTCGGCGTTGCCTCAGGAAGTGCTGCATTACAAAAGCATCAGAGATGCTAAAGCACCCACCCACACCCCAGTAACTGCCCAACATCATATTGATGTGGCCGCAGGCAGGTTTTGAAAGATGAACAGCATGTTGGCAAAGATTTGATCCCAAGCAGACTGAAGTCAAGGGAAAGCTCTCTATAGACTCTGACAGGTATCTGATGAAGTTTCACGAGTTGCCTGTTCTCCCACACCTTTTAACTTCTCCCATCCATTGCTCTCTTTGTCTGCTCATCATTATGGACTGTTTGTCCCAGCATCATGAGGAATTCGTGTTGCCCTACCTTTTAGGAAGAGACTGTGATTTGAATGTGTCTGCAGTTGCTTTGGCTTGGAGATCCTGTGAGATCCTGCGAGTAGAAGGTACTTGTTGTCTCTAACCCTGTTCATATGTGACTCATAGTGACTCTTGGCTCCAAGTTTCTCCCACTGAAATGAATAGAAAAACAATGGCAGGTTTCAGTTGTGTCTTTGGTTGTATCAGCCTAGATCCCCGAAGCCTTAAAATGGCAGGCATGTCTCACCAAGGAGTATGACCTGTCTCTCAGGGATGAAGACTACGTTGTCTGTGAAAGGAACAGACTTACTTTCACTCTTCTCTGCTGTGAAATGAAAATCTGATGCGTACATGCTAAAATTATCCTGAGGATATTTCATGCTAGCCTGAACAAATATTTATAAGTTCTACAGCAAACATTAATTTTAAATGTAATTTCTAAGAGCAAATGACAGTTATCCAAAAGAGTGCAATTTCAAAATTTCACTCATAGATACCTCCTTGTGCTGCTGACAGTTTTATTTACTGAGGGTCTTTTCAATCACATTGGTCTGTCTAGTTTGGCAATATTGACTCTTATAGACCAGTTTCAATATGCCCAGAAATGAAAAAATTTGAGGAAGCTAGAGGTTTGGCTGCTTAAGAAAAGTCCTGTTGCCTTTACAATGTCAGTATAAAGGTCCTTCTGTATTGTGCTAACTTTATGGTACTGCAAACTCAACCACTGTAGGTACCAAAGCATCCGAAGGGATCCTTTGGTTTATTCTAATGACACTCCAGCAAAGGAGCATTGTAATCACTATGAAAACATGCCTCTTCTTCCCCTCAGCACTCTAACTTTTGTTGCTTTTCCTTCTTTTAGCATTTCTTCCTTTCTCTGTCAGAATCTACCAGCAGGAAGAAATCAAGTGCCTGGGGAAGGTGACGGGACCATGGAGTCTCCTGGATTTGTTCTCACCATGTGTTTCAACATACCGAGCCACTGATGAGTGTGAGCCACCAGGAACTCAAGCCCTTCCTGGTGCAGTTCAGCTGCCCTTGGTGGAATTACCCCACAGTCAGCGTGATGTGAAGAGGATGACTCAAACCGCACAGTGAAGGGCAAGAGATGGATGACCTGGGATGACCTGACAGAGGGGGCTTAGATGCCTGATTCGGTGTGTTGGGGAAGGCAGGGAATGTACAAGACCTGTGATCCATGGTGCAGCTCTAAGCAATGGTATCAGATTTGCAGGTTGACTCTGGTTCAGTGCTGGAGGGTGGTTTAGCTGCGTGCTAGATTTTGAATTGCACATTTGGGCACTTCTGGGCATGGCCAGAAACAGAAACTGAGAAGGTGGGTCCCTCAGGACCATAGTCCTTTAGGGTGTTTCAAGTCTTACAAGCATCTGAGTTTGTTGTTTTGAAGACCTAAATTTTGGTCTTAGTATCTGAAGTGGAGGTAAAAAAATTAGCAAATTAGTTCTTTGATGGCTCTAGCCATCAGTCCTAAAGTAAATCATTATTAAAAAGTATCAAAAGAGCTGAAGAAATCCTTCCCCAAAGCATGAATGAGCCATCTGAGTCCCTTCCATCTTAAACTACTCAAATCCTGTGTGTTTCTGAGGGCTGTGTTTGCTGCTAACATATGACTGGTAACACTAACATTTCTCTCTAAACTTACCTGTTCCTCAGTTTTCTTGGCCAAATGTCCTCTCTCCTAGATCCTTATGTTCCCTCTGGCTCTAACAGACTGTCCTCCTCTGCTCTTTCTGGTTCTTCATATCTCAGTTCATGTTAGCTGGGCACACCAAGGTAGTCATTACCTGGAAACAGCGATCCCGTATTAACACCTGAGAAGAGTGATTTAAAGACGGGCCTCAATGGATATTACATCACTTCAGGTCTTCTTTGGACAGGAACATCTTTGTATATTTCCACATATCTTCTTGATGTGCTCCATCACCAACGATCTGGGGGGTACGCTCCAGTGCGTTGACATTGCGTGGACCAACTTAGCATATCCCTCACTCCTGTTAGGTGCCTCACCTCCATGTTTACTCCAGAAAAGCTTTAATATTCTCTCCAAGTAAGCTCGTGGCAACAGGGTTGCAGGAAGGCTGCCTTTCACGTTTGCCTGCCTGTTATGTCCAGTGGAGCTCTGCCTGCAGCTGATGTGTAAAGCTGTTAGGTGCCTACAGGAGAGGTAGCCACAGCAGAAAAGTATCCACTGTTATAGGAAAACGGATCTTCACCTGTTCAGATGAGCACCATGATGTTGCTTCTACTTGATTTTTTTTTGGAAATTCCACTTTGCTGAAGAGACAGGTATAAAGCAGGGGAAAGTCAGGCTTTAGCTGAAGGTCTGGTGGCTGTTGAGAGGTTGATAAGAGTATCATAGAATAGTTTGGGTTGGAAGGGACCGCTAAAGGTAACAGAAAGCTCTGAGTTTAGCAAAACCCTTTAGCATTGTTTTTAGTGTTTTAGGAATAACTTTATGGCTTTTTCCCCCTGCAAATAGCCTTACCTCACTCCATTTGTTTACAAACTATTCTAAGCCCATGGTATAGAAATCCTGCACTTAGGATATTTTTTGTCTTCCAATGATGGTAGAAACTCTTTTGAACCAAACTTTTACTGCAATATCCCAGAAGATCTTGTGGCTAAGGGACTGGGACGTCTGCTTTTTTTTTGTTTAGAAAAAAAAAATTACATTTTTCAAACATTGGTGGAGTAACTTGCTGTAGTTACCTGTTGTCATATCCCAACTCAAGAAACTTGGGCTGTGTTGTCAACTTTGCCAATGACTCCTCATATGATTTTGATGGCTCACGTTCCTTATCTGTCCCTGTATTTCTTGCTTGTAAACTTGGGAAATAATTGCTTCTATGCGTATCCTATTATTTCCTTCAGGAGGGAACTGTCTCACCCTTTGTTTGTGCAGATCTGAGCTAGAACATCAAGGGACAGCTATGAATCACAGACAATAATAAAAATATTTTTTATGATTAACAGTACCACTGTTACTGAACATATGAGCGGAACTGGAATCCCAGTCCTTGTATTTGAAGGGCAGAATGAATGATAAATGGTGCTCCCCGTGGTTTAGTTTTTCTCCTCCTTTTTATAGACATATATCTTGTTCTGTGGCCAGGGGATCATAGGAAATATGTGAAGTGGAAATGCTGACTGCTGGTTCCTCCACCATTGCCAGTAAGACAGAAATCTTCTAAGGCCACTTCGTCTCAGTGCCTGGGTGCCACTGAACTGGAGCTGTTACAGACTTTGAATAAAAACGTCTTTCTTTCACTGTCACCTACTTAAATTCCTTTAGCACCTCACAGTTCAAACTCTGGTTAGATTTTCAGATCTTTCCTCTATCTTGCCATGGAGATGTTGAGAAGAAAAAAAAAAAATCACCTAATGAAGCCCTAAGATGCATCTTTTTTTAGTGACTATGACAACTTGGAACACAGAGAGCTAGCAATGAAACCCATCTCAAACTTCAGTAAATACAAGGACATAAATATTATGTTTGACTGGCACAGTTTTGCCTGAAATAATGTTGGCCCACATTGCATCATGTGGGGACGCTGCTTCAGCAAAGGACTTAGAAAGAGGCAGTATTTGTCATGAAAATCTTTAAAGTCTTCTCCATTAACCTTCTATTCTTCTATCCAAGTCTTCCCTACTCTCTTCTGAAGTAAAGGGAGATCCGAATCTGGTAGAGTAGGACACCTGTCCCATCAGCCATCAGTTATTAGTGGGAAAATTATTTCCAGACAACTTTTAGGGTTCTGTTCAGTCTTCACCTGAGCAGCTTCGGGCAGGCTAATGTTTAGTGGAAAAGGTCTCAGAAGGATTTCTTGCACATTGTGATTTTTTTCATCAATGTGAAGCAATAGCTCAGGATACAGGGGAGGTATGACTAGGATGGTTGAGTATGTGTAGAGCCCTGATTGCCAGCATATGTGTACGTGGTCTACACGTAGGTGAATGTGAGCAAGCATAGATGGTTAGGGGTGGATAAGCATGTGTAGATCAGTGGTCATAGGTATATGAGGCCTTGCTGGCGGGGAAGCAGCCTCAAGGCAAGTCCCAGAGATTTCTGGGAAACAGTTCCATTGTAAAAAGCGCTGAACGGCTAGTGGACGTTGTCTCTCTGAAATTCTGTAGCAGGGCAATTTTACACCTTGTGTTTGAGGCCAGCCTTGCTCTACCAGAGAGGCAGAGCTGCTTTTCACAACTGCAGTAAATCTGACTAATTGGACTAGCTGAGCATATGAAGAAACTATGCCCCAGGTCTTGGGCTTGTTTGAAGACAGCTCTGTCTACCTTCACATCTGGAGGAATGCATCCCGGGGACGGGGGGAAGGGATGGAGAGCAAAGAGAGCAGAGTCATTCCTCTCCCTTCCTTCCTTCCCCAGGACTCCAGCCTAGAAATATCCTGGAGGCTGGAGAATACACGGTAAAAGATGAGACCAGATATTTTTTGCTGCAGGCTATGACTTTCCACGATGTTGTAGCTGGAAATCATGGGGCCCTCTGATGTAGGCAAGTGCTTGTGCTGTTGGAGCAAAAGGAGCCACATGCACTTACATCAATGTTGCATATCTCCTGGGCTGTTTGGACAGCCATGCGGTAGGGTAATGGTAGGCACTGCCACTGGAGCACTGCTAGGGTTGGAGACCTTCTCCTTGCTGAGACACTGCCACCTGCCCAGGCTGCAGTGCCCATCCATAATGTCCCCGTCTACTCACACCCCAGTCCTGAGTATGCCAGCAGGGAAGTGTTATAGTCCAGCACAGCCAACACAACACAAGAGCAGGGATAAGCAATATTTTTTTGCTTTTTTACACGGCTCCAAGGAGCTGCACCCCCACATGCTAATGCTACTGCCAAAGGTAGGGTTTGATGACACAGATCTCAGCCTTTCTTGCGTCTTGGGTTATCACCTGCATTCACAGAGTGGGTGTGAGATGCATGCTGGATCTGGCATTGCTGTGCATGGCCAAGGCTTTGACTGTCCAAGGGCACGGTGCTCCACAGGTCCCTGACAGCCCTTGCTGTGCCTGGACACTTGATGCAAGAGGAGCTCTGCTCAGACTGGGCCTGGTTCAGCTATGTGCAGGCACGGCAGAGCAGGGATGCCAGGTCTGGATTGTCCCATGCCCCTTCTGAGACAGCTCAGCCTGAAAGACCAGAGAACCACAATTTTTGCTTGATCACTATGAGGATGTTGGGCTGAACTGTAAGAAGATAAAATACTGGGAGGGACGAAGTGGCGGGGATGGGACAAATGTCCCGATGGGAAGCTGGGCTGGGCTTTGCTGAGCTGGGGCTGGGACTGGGCTTTGTTGAGCTGAGGCTGGGCTGGGGCTGAGTTTGGACTGGGCTTTGCTGGGCTGGGTCTGAGCTTTGCTGGTCCAGGGGATGAGAAAAGGAAAGGGCAGCTGGCTGGAGGCAGGCAGGAGGTCTGGAGTGGTGCCTGCAGAGCAGCCTGGTGGGGATTCAATCCGGGAAGTTTTAATGACACAACAACAACAACAACAAAAGAGGAAAGGGGGGAAAGGAAGAAAAGGCTCCTGCAGGGCTGGTTGCCACGGAGACCCCAAGGAAGTTTGAACCAGTCCTGCTCTTTTCACAGCCGCCTTTGAGCCAAGGAGGGAATTATGGCTGGCGATAAAAGGAGACATGTGGCCCTTTGCTCACAGGGACCGGCCTCTGCAGTTACGAGTCTTCGGCTCATTTTCCCCCTTGTCTCCTCCTGCAATTATACATTCGGATCTCAGGAAAAAAAGAAAAAAGCAAAAAAAAAATCTAGGACAAGTTGTGCACCCTTTGCCCTGGGGACCCATCCCTGCAGGGCAGACCACTACCTCTTTCAGCCCATTATTCCCCCCTCCACAATGCACCGCCCCCATTTCCTCTGTAATTATAAAATTTTTACATGTTCAGAGCTGATAAACAGCTCGCGCCGTCTGTCGTCACACCAGCCCCAGCAACGATACAGCCTTCATGAGGAAGGGGGGCTGAAGACCTTTTCCAGGGGTGCTGGAGACAGTTTTCGTGCTTGCCACACTCTTGGGTTTTCGGGAGGGATCTAGCTGACCAAATGCCAGAAATTAAAGTGAAAGCGATAAATTCAGCTCTGTGCTGCCTCCTCCGATTTCTTCAGTGACAGTTGCATAATGCAAGCCTGAAGTTGTGTTGTAGTGCTCGGGTTATGCTCTTGGGTCTTCCTCATCATGGAGTTAGAGCTGGATACTTGCACTTCCAGTCCATGTTGTAATATGCTGCAAAAAGTCCTGCTCAGGCCCATTTGATGTTATACACAAGGGACAAAAAAGCAAAGGGAAGGCAGAGGTGGCAGCAAGAGAAATAAGTCTCCTGCAGGCATAGCACAGCACTGGGAGCAAAGCATATCTCAGCCTGCAGCTCTCACCTCCTGCCAGCTGGACTCAGCTGGGTTAACAGAGCCCAATTCTCCTTTTTCATGTGTTGTCAGGGGTATTCAGGTCTTCTTGAACCTTTGGTGCTGAGAGTGTCATGGTGAGCTATGAAAAAGCAGGTATGGCTGGGGACATGGGGTGGTGACTGAGGCTGGGCTCTGCTCTGCCTCCCAACCCTTAGGACATTGCTCCAGAGCCCATTTTCCCCTCTTGTGCTGAGCTGTGGTGTTGGATGCTGTGACAGGAGTGAAGCAGAGGGACAGAAGGGAGAGGCTGGGACAGGATGGGTAACCTGCTTCTGGCTCTCACCCTACAGTAGCCTTCTGCTGCTGACAGCAGAGCTACCCCTGGAGCCAAACACTGAATGGGACTGGAGGGTCAAAGTGCCAATGCGGGGGCTGGACTGATGGAGTTGATATGATTGTGCAGATGTCAGTTTGTTTCCATCAGCTTCTTGGGTTTCTTTTTAAACCCAGAACTCTCTTTGAAGGGATCTTATTACCTGGAGAGGTTGTGGGATCTCCTCTTGGAGGCAATGGGACTGGAGGGTCAAAGTGCCAATGCGGGGGCTGGACTGATGGAGTTGATATGATTGTGCAGATGTCAGTTTGTTTCCATCAGCTTCTTGGGTTTCTTTTTAAACCCAGAACTCTCTTTGAAGGGATCTTATTACCTGGAGAGGTTGTGGGATCTCCATTCTTGGAGGTTTTGGAGACTCAGGCAGACAAAACCATGGGAAACCTTCTGGCATTAGTCTTGCTTTCAGCAGGAGGTTAGATTGGAGACCTCCAGAGGTTCCTTCCCACCAGCACTTCTATGAGTTGATGATGTCTCTGTATTGCTTCACAAGTTAATTAACTATTTAGTCTAGTTTTTGTGCATGATAATAACACAAAACACTTAAATAGTCCAGAACACCTTCACAGGAGTCATCTGACCAACGGGTTACAAAGCCAAGATCCTGCTTGCTTGTTGTCCCAGGTTCCATGCAGCAGGTAAGGCATGTGGCTGGCCAGCTAAACACTGTGCATGGTGCAAGCAGAAGTATGTTCCCTAGCAGCTCTCCTGAAAGTGGGCACAGTCCTGGGATCACAATAGAAATTCAGACATGAACCCTGCCTGCTCACCAGAAGCTGAATGTCTGGTCAGCCGCCTCATTACCAGTGATGAACCTCTCTGCTCAGGAGGAACCTGCCCTTAATGAAGGGAAGTTAATATCATTAAATGAAGAGCAGCTGGAACAATTGAGAATTATTTGGACAAGTCTTAGTAGACATGTTTTTGCCTTTGCCAGGTTTTAGTGTTCTGGGTAGCTATGTCTCCCATTCCCGCTGCTGCTCTGTGGACACAAACCATGCTTCCCATCTTCTTAACACCCAAAGGCGCCTTTATTTCTCATCTCCTACCATGGTCCTGCTTTGCAGGGCAGCTGACAATTTCCAGGCTCTGCGCTTAGTGCTTTCGCAGTGTCTGAGGACACTCCTGCCTGCTGTCTTCAGACAGCAAGATGGCAAGAATATAAGGAACTTGCACCTCTCAGAGTGTGGGAGCATCATCTTTTCTGTCATGTGGCTTGGCAAGCATGCCACCCTTGGAGGTCTTTTTGCCAGGGGCAGCTGGAGCTTCCTGGAGCTAAAAAGCTACTGGAGCCTCGCTTTTGATCCCTGTAAATCCACTTCTATTCCATAACAAGGCAAAAAAGCCAACTGGAGCATCCCCCAGATGGTGCGGTCCTCTTTGTACCCACCCCACAGTGTTCCTAGTCCAAACAGAGTGGTGAGGGATCCTCAGGCCCTCCTTGGTGACTGCTCTGGCTTAAATTTCTCTGTCATAGTGTCATCACAGCCACATGTTCCCCTCCTGGGATTACCCCCTCAGCTAACCTGGTGTCCTGTTTGTGGGGCTAAGTGGTGAATCACAGCTGGCGACTGAGCTGCTGTAAAAATAACTTTTTTGGGGGGGCTGTAATCTCTATTTGTGCCACCTTCATATATTTCTCCTTTTGTTATCACATTTTTGATGGAAAATGCATACAGGAATGAGTAGGTTTTCTGTGTATTGGAGCAGGACCACTGGCTCTATGATCATGAGAGTGTACGTTTGTGTATCAGAACTTGGATGTGCAGCATGTTGTGTCCTGCTCATACTTTTGCAACCAGTGACTGATTCTCAGTTACTAGTGTTTCTCAAAGACCATCTTTATTTTAAAGGAAGACTGTCCTAAAATGCAATACAGTGCAGTAACTACTGCTGATCTGCAGACCAGCTGCACCCGTCCTATGCTCTCTGTGGTCTGTGATCTGGGGAATAAGCGTGACAGGATTGGGATGACTTGCCAGGAGAGCTTGGGAGTGTGGGACACAGTGCCATCCAGTGGACCTGCCACAGCTGACCATGTAGCATTATAATGTAGCATGTCCATTCGTGATGTGGGTTGAGGCACTGGGTTGTATATGATGCTTTCCTGGTGTCCCAGTGCAAAAAAACCCGGGCTGTTCAGCGAAGCACAGGTACCATATTATGTCCCTGAAAACACCTTCCCCAAGGCCTTGGGTACCTGGCAGTGCCCATCACATGGGTGTCTCAGCTGTGAGGATGCAGGAGGACAACTATTCTGGAATAACCATACATGGAGGACTGGCCCATGGCAGCCCATCTCCCTCAGCTCTCTGGGATGGAGCTGCTCCAGGTGATGGTGGGGAAGCAAAATCCAAGTTAACACTCACCTGTGTGGTTACTGTCGCTGAGGAATGATGGGAGCTCCCCCTGCAAGCAGACACCCTTGCACTCCATGCACCTCATCTCAGGAGCACCGGGCAAGAGCGGTTCGAGGAGAAAAGGGCTCCAAGCGTGGTAGGGTGAGTAGGTAGGGCAGAGAAAAATAGCGAGCACCTTTCCCAATTGTTTGGAAAGATTTCTCCGGGAAAAGCCCCTCCAAAAAAGGCCTTGCTCCTTGCGTGATCCTTGGGGGCACAGTACCACCTGCTGGCAATGAGACGGTAGCATAGTGAGAGATGGGACACAGGGAGAAAAAACAGCCCTGGCAGTTTGCTCTTTTCCAGAATTAGAGCAGGACTCACGTTTGCTATTCATTCAGTCCAGTTTTAAATATTTATGTCGCAAATTTAGACCTCCAAGTCGAGCCATCCTCGCGAGGCAGAGACTTCCCTCTCAGACAGTCAGAATCACTAATGTTCAGGCTGCAACGTTCTTCCAGCTGCAAAAGGAAGGCAATACAAATCCCAAAACAGAGCCCAGTTTACCAAATCTGAGTGAAGGGTTTGTATGGGTAGATTTTTATAGCTTTTTCTTTGGTTTCTTATTAAGCTCTAACTTGAATAGTAATGTTTTCAACCCCTCCCCACTTCTTCACTGGTGTGTGCATTACATCAACGCTTCCTACCTTCCCTCTCAGCCCGAATTTATTTCTGTTCTGTTCTTTTCTATTCATTTCAGCACAGTGTTTAGCCTCTAACTCTCCCAGGCTTTACCCCACTTAAATCTATTTGCCTAACAAATAGCAGATGATTGATTTGAGGCTGTTAGTAGTTTGTTCTTGTTCTCAGAACCCTCAAGTCTAGCAGCCACGTTCACTCTTTATTTCCTCTTATCACTTTCTTGCTCCTGTGCATTGCTGTTTGTCTTCTCCTTGGTTATTTCACAGAGCAGTTTCTGGAGTGTGCAGCTGATTGCAAAAGAAAGCTCTGTGCACTTAGCTACTAGCCCACACAATGTGGCCAGGAAACTGTGGTTTAAAGCAAACCCAGAGGATTCAAAACACAACTCTGAAAGTATTTGTTAAGCTACATGGGTTCAAATATGATCTAGGACTTGATCCCGCACTTGGAACGTGGTCCCACTGGTTGAGGATGGGGAAGGGGCAGGACAGTCTCTGCTTGGCTGCACTCCCTGGATTTCATTTTCCTAAACCTGAGTCATCTATCAAAAAGCACCTGACTGATGAGATGTGTGTTAAGTGCTTTGGAAGTAACGATTTGTTCATACCTGCAAAATTATCAGCTTGTACCAATGCAGCACTTGGGAGTTGCAGACACACATAGGTTAACTGGAAAAAGGACCAAACTGAAGACTATGGAGTTGAATTCAAGCTGCTTTGGGTAAGGTTCAGCTCACATAGGGTCAGATGCTGACAGTGCAGGGCTCAGTCTGAGCAGGGGGTCTAACGCCGAGTCCATGCTGTGGCTGAAGGGTTTGACTACCAGGCCACACGTCGGTCTGGGACTGGATGTTCTCAGGGGAAGCTTCATGAGATGGTGTGAGCTCAGCTAACAGCTAACTACTGACAAAAAGAGGGGTCTGCTCTCCACAACTTTTCTGCCTCTCCACCACAGAGCTCTCCATGGACTAGTTCAGCTCACTGATTATGGAGAATATGGCAAAAAAGAGCCTGTGCAAAATAGTGGTCAGGACTGCTTTGGGAGCAGAAGGGGGATGGAGAAAGGAGGGGGAGAGTGATTCCTCTTTAGGCAGCAGTGAGCTGTTAGACTGGCTCAGTTTGTCATTTATTGGCATCCTCAGATTCCCCTGTTGGAGCCCAGCAACTCTACATGGACTGCTTGAATATTAATTATGATCAACAGCTCTTTTCCATCCATCCAAGACACCTCCTTGGAGGCCTCTCTGAGCTGTTGGCCTTTTTCTAGGACCTTTGCAAGACTGACAGTGTTTTGGCATGACCAGGGATAGGTGATGACCTCCCCTCTACTTTCTTTCAGGGTGCAAGGACTACCTTGACCCTGCTCTTCTCACATATCTTGAGCAATCATAGAATCATAGAATAGTTTGGGTTGGAAGGGACCTCTAAAGGTCATCTAGTCCAACCCCCCTGCAATGAGCAGGGACATCTTCAACTAGAACAGGTTGCTCAGAGTTCTGTCCAACCTGACCTTGAATGTTTCCAGGGATGGGGCATCTACCACCTCTCTGGGCAACTTGTTCCAGTGTTTCAACACCCTCATCATAAAAATTTCTTCCTTATATCTAGTCCGAATCTCCCCTCTTTTAGTTTAAAACCATTACCCCTTGTCCTATCGCAACAGGCCCTACTAAAAAAAATCATACAGCTGTCCAGCCTCTGCTGGCCCCTCTTTTTGACTCTGCATGCTTCATTGTTGGACATCAGTCTCACCAGCCTTCCTGGATGGCCCAACACACCATTTTATCTGGTCAAGTAACACCAAGATGGCTCACTTCAAACTGGGTCTGAAGAACACCTGATCACTCCATGTCCTTGTCCTGGATTGCTGCACAGACATAGAGTGGCAGGACCTTTCACTAGCAAAGGAAGGTGGAAATCCAAGATTTCAGTTTCTATCAGGTCCAGTCTGGGACTTAGGCTGGAAAATCTACCATTGCATGGTGAAGGTGGGTGGGCTCACAGTGCAGTTCAGAGCATCCCTCACACAGTTTCTTTTTGTCGTGAGGCAGACCCTGGTGAACATGTACTTCAAGGCTGCAAACCATCCTTCAGGTCCTCTAGACACTCCTGCTAATGCTTCTTTTTATCTGTATCCATCTCACCTGAGGGCCCACAGAGCCACTGGATTCCTCATCAGTATTCCCCTGCTCTGGCTAAGCTTCTGCCCATGGGACAAGCAGGTGCATGTGGCGACCCACCACCGTAGGTGGTTGCGGATCCAACTACTGGTCTCCGGCCCCGTTGCGTCTCCAGACAAGACTACACTAGGAAGCCCCTACCAGCTACTTGGGTGCCCTCAGGGAGCAGTGGGCATTTCCAGAGGAGTTTCACCAGTTTCCCTTCTGCCTTTCTTCTTTTCAAGTTTTGCATATTTCTGATCCTTTGACCTGTCCCTTGCTTTCATTTTTACCACCTTTGTAATTTGATTTTACTTTTGATCTGTTTCCCAATTTTCCCGATTTTCTGTTTAGATTTTCAAATTTGGCTCATGCCCAGCAGTGACACTGTGCAAAAGCAGATTCCTTGGGAAAAGTACAAGAACAGAATGTGCACGTAGGGACGTTTCCCCTGAAAAATTTCCCAGATGCCAAGAATTTGCAGCTCAGGGACTTCCCCAGCCCAAGGTAGTGTTGCTGGTTTTAGTAACAGTGTTTTTTTCTCTTCCATAAATCTACATGGTTTCTCCTTAAACTGCATGCAAACATTCGGTTTCGGTGACATGGTGTAGCCTGCAGTCCCACAGCTCCTGGTGACAATATCTTGGTTGTGTGAAGAATTGCATCCAGTGTTGGTTGGTTGTTTTTTGGTTTTTTTGTGGTTTTTTTTTTAATGCCACCAGCTGGCTTAATTTGATGCCCCAATCATTGTAAGTTCTTGTCCACCCTCTATCAGCCACTTGGTCTTGAAGACCTCTACCGTATCCCCATCAGTCGTCTCTTTTCCAAACTGAAGAATCCCAGCCTACTCAGTAGCTCCTTCTACCAATTGCCCTTCTCTGTCTTTGACCAGCATTGCTGTAACTCTCCAAACCTTTCCTAGTTCTATTGCACCCCTATTTGAGATGGGAGGGGGGCTGACCTGTGCCTGGATCTCAACTTAAAGTGCCATGAAATCAGACTGCTCATAGACAACAGTTGCTGTTTCTTGCCATTCCTGTTTGCATGAGCTAAGGAAGAACATAAGCCATCCAGATACAGGATCAGTTGAGTGTTAGTAAAGCTGTAGATCAATGCTTAGGTCAAGAAGTACAGAAGCAGTCAGTGCTCCTGAATATTACCTGTGATGGGCTGAGGATTTATTTACTCCTTAGCTTATAGCTGGTGGAAAAAGAGCCATTTTCACAGGATAATGCAACACAATGGGACATGGGAGGAGAGATCTGTCTCATGATAGGAGGATGTCTACAATATGAATGTCTATATCTGAGCTAATTCACTAGTTTCTCTTTAGAGACAATGAGTTTCCAATATACAGCAGATGCTTAATTAAGTACAGCCTTCTATAAAAATATCATCTCAAATCTCCTGCATGGTCATCACAGAGAACAGAGTATCAGGAATTACTACTAGAGACCAAGACAGGAAACATATCTGGAATACATGCTATTCTGCTCTCCTCATTGACAAGGAAGACCCAGGAGAATCAGAGCAGGTACTGGGAAATGTGATGAAGATAATCAAAGGTACTGAATGATGGCATTACTAAAGGAGGGCTAGGACTCTTCGGCTGGAAGACCTGGGGTCTGTCAAAAAGATGAATGCAATTCTTACTTGGGCAGTTGCCAAGCTGCCCATGGTTGTAATTCCTAACAACCATGGAAAGGATCACTCGCAACTTGGGCAGTCCAGCCACAGTCAGTATATGCCGTGGCCTGGAGTTAGGATGTTTGGTGCAGTCCAAGTATGTCTACTCACATTGCTGTGAGAGAGGAGGAGTTCAGCAGAAGCAAGAGGATCATTCAACATGCTGGGCCAAAGGTACATCAGAAGTCTTTTGAGGGTAGGCACACCATATGACACCCCAAACTCTAAGGATGTCAGGATATAAGGGAATCACTCAGCTGACATGCCTTGTTCCTAATTTTTGCTTTTTGTTACAATAAACATCCTGCCTAGTCCCTGTGAAATGCTGTGAGCAAGCTAGTGTTATTAGCATTAACTGTACTGTTAAGAAGAAGATTATGAAGTATTGCAGAAGTTGCGACCTGTCTCTTGGGATGAATGAACTTCCTATGAGTGTGACAGAAATGTGAAACATCGCTTAGGTCTTGAGGATGAGACATATTAACTCTGTGCTCCACAGAAGCCAAGAGAAGATTGCATCTGAATTAGAAGAGATGGCTTGATGGTGGTCTCACTTCCCCATCCACCTCCTCTTCTTTGGTGTCTCGTTATGCAGTCCCTGAGCAAGGTGCTTGAAAGCATTTGTGCTGGCCCATCTCAAAGTTTTCTTCTTCTGAAAAAGGAAGAGGCTTTTGTTTTGTGGGCTGACACATGCACAAGCCATGGTCATTTCATAGGGTCTCGGACACCTTCTCCAAAGCATGGGACCTGCTGCCAGGATGTCTGATCAGGATAGGGTTGGATGGACTAATTTACAACTTAGATGAAGAGTGGGGTGGGTTTTGCAAAACTCCTGGGTGGGAAAGTGTGAGTATTGTTTTTGCCAATACACACGATCAATATCTGAGTATCAGAAATTCCTACAAAGCCAAACTCCAGCATATAGAAACACTGAGTGAGAATTTTTCTTTGGTTCTTGTGAATCCCTCAAAATACCTTTTCTGCAAAATCTTACAATATATGCCTCTTTCTTGTGATTCTAATAAAGTGGCAACTGAAATTCAGCTCTGAAATAAAATAATTTAACTGGAAAGAGTTCTATAATGACGAGTCCTGAAGCATCCCTACCAGGAACTGGGATAAAGCAACATGCCAGGGCAGAAAACAACTGTTCTTCTTTCTCCAGTCTTCTATAGGTTTTACTGGCTTACGATCTCCATGACATAAACTAAGCCTTGGCCTTGCACTGTGCAGTGGAACGAGTGGAGCAGTTAGAACAGTCTTCTCACCCCTACCGATAGACCATCTCGGTACCCTTGCTGCCCTCCTATTTTCCCCAATTTTCCTTCCCCCAATTTTCCTCTCCCCGATGTCTTGTGCCCTTCTCCTCCCAAGTCCTCAGCACATCTGAGCCTCAGCCCTGCTTCTGACAAAGCCTTTTCCATTCCTGCTGTCAGCACAAAGCATTACTTGGCCCATGTGCTAAGCCACCCATATCCCTACTCTTGCTTCATGCCTACCTCCACCACCAGCTTGTCCTCCTCCAGGTCTGCCCAGTGTCTCTCCTGACACCTTCTTCTCTGCTTCAGACACCAACTTACTCTTCATTTTATCCTCTCTCTGACCCAGCTCTTCACTGATCAACCAAACTCCTGCAGGTTCGTTGCATTTTTCCCCAAGAGCATCTCTACAAATGTACTCCTCACTCCTTGTATGAGGCACCTTCCCTCCCCGTGCCTGGCTCTCTCACACCTCGTGCCCTAGACAGAAATTATGGGAAGACCCCCTGCTACAGTGGCTCCCCAATAAGCCAAGAAGGAAGAGAGGTCTGGGGACAAGATGACTTCTCATGTTGTCCCCTATGCTGTCCCTTTGACACCTCCTGCTGAAGACTTAATCTCCAGTTGTCCTGCCACAGTGACTTGGGATGAGAAAAGCAATAGGTACAGCTACGGTTGCCCTTCCTTAGCCCACCATCTCGCTCAGGTTTCCCTTTGCTGGCAGAAGGGGGCACGACCAAGAAGGACAGGGTGCCTACATGAAAGACCCCCTCCAGGGCATCAGACCATGCTCAGCTTGCCCACAACCTTGACCTTTCCTCCTGACAGCTCTTCACTGTGAACATTGCCTCAGCAGGACCGTAATGTGCACAGTCAGCTGTGACTTTATGGCCCCAACTCTAACACCATGAAGCATGGCTGCTCCCTCTGTCTGCCTTATAGTTCCCACCTCCTCCCCAGATGCTTACATACCATTTGAAATTCCCTCCTTCACGGTTGTCTTCTGCCAACTGTAACTCTCCCAATATAAACAGATACTGTCAAAGGCGTGAAAATCTGGCTGTAGTTGTGGCCTCCAAACTGTATGGGAAGAAGCCTTTCTCACATCAGAGACACTTTCCAGGAGGCACAAGGAGGTGTTTGTGTCCTCTTCCCCACCACTGCTTGCCTACCTCCCTTGGCAGCCCTCAGTAAGCTGGTCTTTCCTTAGCTATTCTCTGTCTAGGATTGAAAGATTCATACATCAGCACATAACAGTCTTCTGCTGGCACTTCATCGCCTGGATCCTGGCCAGTCCTTTTCATCCTTCCTCAGCAGGTCCCTGTGGGGTTGCATAGTCCTATGGGGTCTATGCCTCTTTCCTTCCCCTACTAGGCTTCATGGCATGCCTGGGAAGCTGACCATGTGTGTTGGGCAGAGCAGTATTGGACTTCCAAGAACTGCCAGAACTACTAGAAGCACCTCATCTGCCACAGCTTTGTCCAGAAGCCTCTGGACACCTCTCCCACCCCCTCTGATCTGTTGGCAGAGGTTCTGCATAAACTCTGCTCTGCCCATCAGTGTTCACAAAGTGGACTTCCCTAAGCCAGTTCACTTGGACTGAGGCAGGACAGCGAACAAACATCCAGGCAGCTCCTTTGACACACTGAGGGCTACAGGCAGTGCTGAGCACCTAGGAGTGGCTTAATGGTGTCACAGCTTCTCTGAGAGTCTGGGAGAAGGGACCTTGGCTGCTTTAGTACTCAAGGGTTTGGGACTCTGGTGCATCAGAAGACCCAAATTTGGAGAGCAAGTCCCAGCAGGAGGACTGCAGAGGCTGCACTGTAGCCTTCTTTGCCAAAGACATCAAGACTTGATTGTGACACTGGTGAGCATGGCATGGTGTTCTCCATGCGTTTCCACTCTTAGATTGGGAGGCAGGAGGTTGCCTTCTTCCTGAACTGCTCCCATGGTCTGGTGGTGTCTGGCTAGGGACATCTTGGCACTGTGGCTGAAGATTGCTTCTGAAGAATATTCCCGATGCAGAATAGCATTCTCTGATGAGCTCTCAGCAAATACTAATATCCATGCTTCCTTGATGCCCAGGCTTGTATCCTCTGAATGTCACGGTAGCAAGAAGTGAGTCAAGAAATGAGAGGGTTATCAAAAGCAGCCCCCCCGCTCCCAGTCATTGCTATACAATTTGGTGAAAAATAGCATCAAAAGACATTCTTATGCAAACACCCCTAAACAGGGGTAACAAAATCAGCAAGTCTCTGTGTCACACCTAATGAGCCCTGCCAAGAGCAGAAAAGGAGAAAAGCTTCTCAGAGGGGTAGGCAAAGTGGAACTTTGCTGCTCCTTGAATATTTGGGCAACAAGGTTAAGATTTGAGTCTGCAGCAGACCGGGTTCAAAGGGAAGGCCATGGGGAGTCAGTAGTGTCCTAGGACAGTGAGGAGTACTAGGTGTTGGGGAGCTCTGTAAGGGCTGAAGACAGTTGGGTTGCCCTTCTTCACCCCATTTTTCATGGTAAGACTCCCATCTTACCCCCTTCATGAAGCCACAGACCTTTCTGACATGCAGCCACACATCTTACTCTGCTTCCCTTCCCAGACAACAATCCTATTCAACCTCCTGTGCCTCCATGGTTCAAGACAGAGCATGGGAGGAGAGCAGGGCTTTCTCTTCTTACTGCAGTAAGACTGGTGTGAGATGGTGACTGTTAATGTTGTCCCTACTTGCCTTAATCCCTCTTCTAAAGTCACCAGTCCTTGCAGCAGGGTTGTGCAGGCATGAGGTGGGACAGTCCACCTCTGTCATCCAGGCAGAGGCATGGTTATAGAGATGCTCTGCCCTGGGAAGGTGCCATGAGACTCTATGTGGGAAAACAAAAAGAAGCAGCTCAGGTACATACTGGAGAACAACACTGGTCTCAGTAGTAGAGAACAGGTCTCGGTAGTACCCTCCCCATCACGGACATTTGAGGATACTGCTGCAGGGATGGGAGTCATTACAGATTCAGCTGGAGTTCTGTAAGTGTCACGAGGAAGTGCTGCAGTTCACGACCTTGCACACACCTTTACACTGTTTGCAAAGCAAACTTCCCAGATATACAACCTGATGGGGGAGGGTGTGAAATGCAGCAGTGCACCATCAGCTCGGCAAAGTTGCCGTTCTCATTTATTGGCTGGGTAGATTGGTTTCAGACCTCTGTATCTGGCTATGTGCCTATCCAGAGCCCTGCCACTGGATGAGACTATGTGTCTCCATAGTCCTGTGATTTGATGGGAGTGTTTCCAGGGCGTGGGGGTTGCACCTTCCTAACATTTGTCCCAATGGCCACTATTGGGTTCTGGATATTTGTTGCCGAGTTTCTCTGTGAAAGTTTGTGTAGTTGCACTTGGGATGATCAGGCTGGGCACTAAACAATCCTTCCCCTGGAGGGTTGTGCATCCATACGACAAATGCCCAGAGAGGTGTGGGGATCTGCATCCTTGGAGGTCTGCAGGACCTGGCTGGACAAAGTCACGGCCATCCTTATCTAGATTTGACAACAACCCATCTCGGGACAGGAGGTTGGTCTGGAGACCTCCAAAGGATCCTTCCCACCAACATTTCTATGAGATGTCTGTTTGTGCAATGCATGTTTGGTTATCCATGTCTGTGGGAGCATGCTCCAGGCCATGCGTTAGGATCTACCTGCCATGTCCGTGGACATTAGAGCCATTGGCAGTGAGCCCAAGCAGAAGAAGGAATGTGTTCCTGCCTGGGCACAGCAGGTTCTTCTTCATCTTTTCCTTGATGCATCAGTTCACTTTCCTGCACAAACAGCTGCCCGCAGCTGTGCTGCACCACCAAAGGCAGCGGTAAGGCTTGGAAGTGGGATGTTCCCCTGCTGCATCCACCGTTATTATTCCATACGGCACCGTCGAGGAGGCCCCCTGCCACTACCCTGCCGTGGTCTGCGAGCCCACACCAAGGGCTGCCCTCGGAGCCCGCAGGGATGGAGGGACTTGGTGGGACGCGACCCGGCACGGCATGCCCGAGGGCTCGAGGGGCCGGCGGGTCCCCACGGAGCCCCGGGGGTGC
>NW_008796188.1:96666-102962 GCF_000699145.1 Aptenodytes forsteri | reverse complement strand
CGGTGCGCTGCGGCCGGCGGGCGTTGTGGGGGAGAGGGGTGGGAGAAAAGGGCGAGGGTGCTGGGTGTCGGCAGGAGCCCCCGCCGTGCTCCCGGGCACCCCGGAGAAAGGGGACGGGGGGAGGATCAACGTGTGCAAGAGTGGGACGGAGAAACGGAGTGGAAGATGCTATTAGCTGGGAGCAATAGGGAGAAAAACTGGCTTTCTTATACTCCTTGAACTGTGCTCCGTTTCTGTTCAGGATGTGAAATTAGCCCCGGACAGTTGCTGGCTTTGATACCTCTCTCCAGACTGCTTCCCTGAGGGAAGAAGGTGGGAGGAGAGGGCTGGCAGAGGGAGCCAGGGCTCAGCAGAGAGATGTGGGTGACATGTGGGTGCTGCGGGGCTCCACGGGGCGGCAGGGGCTTAAAGCCAGCCCAGGGACGGAGGGTGTGCTTGGGCACAGAGAGATAGAGCTGATGCTTCAGCCTGGGATACTGCGCAGGATCACTTGGGCGCGATTGTCCCTGGGTGCGTGTCCTCCCCTCACATTTTAGTTTTCTTGGGTTAAAGGCGAAGCTGGGTTTTTAACAGGTTAGATCAATGGAGAATTTCCCTTGAAGAAGTGGTTTGTTTTGGTTTCTGAGTAAGCTGCTTCTCAGACAGGTTTTCAGACTCTTTTACGGTTACCAGAGCTGTTAGGTCACGTATCACAGTGAGTGCAGGAGAGACATAAACATTAATGCATTCAGACACTGCTGTGAGTGAGTGTAACACTCGGGACAGATCTGTGCTGACTTGCACTTGTGGAGCATCTTGGTCCCTCTCTGCTGATCCTCCCATCACATGCGAGACACTTCTTCCTACATTTGCTTGCAAGTGTCTGCTGGCTTGGCACCGCTTACCTAGGACAATGATTGGTATTTCATTTCTGTTGGAAAGCTTCCTTAAAAGAGCTGGATTTGAAGTTTATTAATGGTATCATTTAGCCTAACTCCTATCTAAGCACCTGCTGACAGGGGAGGACTCCACCTTTCTTGGTCATTCACAGTGTGTGAGGAGTTGGATTGCAGTAAGTGTTTGGCTTTCTAGTTACAGGGACATGTGCACATGATTGTACCCAGTGGAAGTGAATGTATTTGTGCTTCCCTTTCAGATAACTAACACAAAGCAGTTACTGATTATTGCTCTAGCTGGACTCCGTTGTTAAAGCATTTTGTGACAATGATCTGTTTGGTATGAGCTGCTTTCTGGGCATATGAAATCTGGATGTGCTGTCTTTTGACAATGCATAGCTTAGGATCTGAGGCTGTAGTTTCACTTTTTAGTGTTTTTTTCCTTGAGGGGTTTGACACAGGCATGTCCTGCATATTCTCACCTCTTCATTTAAAAATCACAAGAAGGATCACAAGAAGGAAACTACAGTCTAAGAACTCAGTGAATGTTTGATGGTGATTAATAATGCGATACATGGGTGCTTTCAAATACAAATTGGAGTCGATAGACTAGAGAGGAACTTGAATGTTTCAGAAGTCCCGATGTGAATGCCTGATATGGCTCAGTTTGGGAGAAAAATAATCTCACATCCAAACTACTACTGAATTGGAGGGGCCCTTAGACTCTGGTTCAGCTGTCTACTTCTAAGCTTTGCTGAATAGGAAAGACTTAGGCACATGAGCCAGATCTTTGCTTTCCAAACACTTAATTCATAAAACCTTGCAAAGTTGTAACAAAAAGTGAAGGAGGCTTTCAAGTGGCTACCTGCAGAGAGAGCACCTGGGTCCTTTCTGTTGCATACAGTGGATTTCGCAAAGGTGAAGTATTGCTGGTTGACAGCGGTGGGGAAAATATCGAGTTTGATTCCACTGGGACAAAGGTAAGGCAAGAAGTATACAGAGTAGTCCAGCAAAAATGGTCCAAGGGCCCGGGAAGGATGAAGGTCACCTATAAATATACAAAATGAAGTCTTGCCAGAGTGAACACAGCCTTACAGTGGAGAAAAAATGGCAGCTTTGGGCAGATCTCAGAAGACTGCATTCCCAGTATCTGGGGTTGTTTGGCTATCTGGTGTTAGTGCATCGGCTATGCTTGAATAGACCTAGAACTGCCGGTGCTGGGTCCAGAGGGGGTAAATTACAGCCTACTTTTAAGAGAGGAGGAGAAAATAAGCTGTGCATGAAATGTGGTCCGACTGTTGTTCAGGTTATGTTGGGCTTGCCTGGCTCATTAGATGCAGGAATCCAGGAGTGGCCGTCTCCCTTGCTTGTTTTGTTTTCACCTTTGCTTCAATCTTCCCCCATGCTGCAGCCTCCTGTAAGGTATTCCCTCCTTGTCTTAGCCATGCTTTTTCTTTCAGGATGTACAACTCCTTGGGTGGGTGGGAGTCTCTCCAGAGCTCATTGAAAGCTCTCAGCCTCCTGTTGCCTTCTTAGGGGCTGTGTTTCACAAAGTGAAAAGTAGTTTGGGAGGTGTTGGAGGGCAAAGAGCTCCTCACAGGGTCTAAGAGGGTCTCTTCCTAGAATTGGGTCAGGGCAGAATTCAGAAGAGACCCACCTCAGGTAGGACGTTGTTGGGTAGGCAGAAGCAACAAACTTGATTAAAGCCTTCCGCTGGGGAGACCTCCAGGGAGCAGGCTGCAGCATGTCTCATTCATGGGCCAGTTTGGCCTGTGCTCTGTGGGCAGCTCGTTCTGAAATACCTGTGGTAGGTACAGAGGTGCCAGGCTTCCTGGAATTTCACATGATGTGCTGTCTTGCTTCGCAGCTCCTCTTAATTCAGCCTACCTGTGTCCTCTGTATTTACTGCTAATTCTTCTCCCATCAAAGTCAGTGGCACAACTGTTGCCCATTTCATAATGGAAGAATTTTCTTGGGCCCTTAGAGAGTAAAAACAACATGTGACTTGCGGGTCTATTGAAGCTTGGGCTTGCGTAGTTTTGAAAATAGCATAACATGTCAAATGACATCTTAATGTAAATATGAGTACCTGTATCTTTCTAGAGATGGCAAGTAAGCTTTGGTTTTCATCCAGTTAGCACAGTTACCTACATTCCTACGTTTTCTTTGGTAACCGTTTGTTATTGCAGCCTTTCCCTGATAAATCTAATGGACCAAATCTATTACAAACAGGGACTCTGCTGTCCAGTTCTGAGTGCTCCTGAAAAGATTGCTGAGGATGTTTCTCTTCCGTTGAGCTGATAAATTAAATGCCTATATTACTTACAGGTTGCATAACCATTCCTCAAAGTACAGTATATCAGGAGGGCTACAGCATCTTTTGTTGCATTGTCAGTCACACGGAATAATGGGATATTTAAAAAGAGTATATTAGCGGAAAGAGAGCAGAAACGGAGAGGGAAGGCAACTTTCAGCTGAGACTTGAAAAGATGGAGTCTGTAGATGGAGTCTGCAGTGATTGCCACAGTAGAGATGATGTGGGACTACAGATGCATTGAATAGGTAAGGCTTTTCACAGATGCTTTTTGATTATCTTCAGTTCCCAGATTCTCTTTAGTTGCTATCTCAGGGTATCATATTTTCTAAAAGATCATCCCACTGGGTGTTGAGTGTTTCATGTAGGGAACACTCCAGGGAATGTGGCCAGCCCAGAGTTAGACTGAAAATCTGATCTCCCATGTAATGGTTGACTGGACTGCTGGCCTGGGTTGGATGCTCAGCAGCAGGGAGTACACTGCCCCTGAAATCAAGAGCTACATGGAGATATTTCATATGATTGAGTTGAGAGGTGGAAGGGTTCAAACCAAGTATGTCCAGACTGTGGGAGCCCAGAGCAGATAAGGATGAAGAACCCAAGTGCAGTTAGAGTGACCCAAGTCAGCGGGTGTATAGGCACTAATTGCAATGATTCCCAGCTAAATCCTCACACCAGATGACACATACCTCTCATCCCAAAACAGCCAGCTCTTCCGATGTAAGATTTTTATATGCTGTTCCCTGTGGAGAATTCTTTTTAAAAACCGAGTCTGTATCTGGATACATCATCTGTTGTTGTTCCCAAAAAGGGTTTGCAGCAAGTAGAAAAGCCCATTTCCAAGGATTCCAACTCAAAACCTCCCTTAAACATCACTTGAATTTTTAATTCAAGCTCCTTTTCTGTGTGAGGAACAGAAAGCTTGACAGAAAACCCGGAGGATAACAGGTATAAAAACACCTGCCAGAGGGTCTGAAATGACAACTTTGATGGAGAAAAGTAAAAAAACCCTTTGAGATCAATAGTTTATCCCGAGCTGCTGCTTTGGGGATTTCTGCCACCTTCTGTGTAGACAGTGGGTGGTACAAAGCATAGGAGACCATCCCATTTAGTCAAGACAGTACCACACTGCTGCTGGCCATCCATTCGTCCAGGGACAAATATTGAGGATTAAATAGTGTGGCTTCTGAAAGGATTGAAACTCTATTCCACTGAGCTGTCAGGGAGAGAGGAAAGCTGAGGACCCGTTGTGCACCGTACTGGCCTTGATTTGATCTGTCATTGTCCCATATTCTCTTAGCCTTTCCTGAATGCTTGTTGCAGCTATCTGTGGGGTGTAGATATTTCTGTGGAACATGAAAGGCCCATGAAATCAGATATGGAGTACTGTTGTGGCTCCCTTTGATTTTTCTCCTTACTTGGGAGAGGTAGAAAAGGCATATTTTTAGGGGTTTTTAAGACCTTTCAGATCCAGAGGACATTGGGCATTGCACAGGAACAGGCTCTCATTAAAAGTCTCTTAAGCAGCTGGAATGTGGCTGGAAGGAGATTAAAGGAAATAGATGAATTTAGCAAAGTGCTTAGACAGAAAAGTAGAGAGAAATAAAAGGTTGAGATCCTTATTGTTCTTTCAGATTGCTAGCAGGTGTGCATTAATTCAAAGAGTTTACTTTTTTTGCCATATGATCTGTAGATAATAAACTCTAAATCATCCAAAACCGATGTGCAGTTTGCCTAACTGCAAATATCTGCATATTTTATATTTAATCTTGTAAGAATGTTCTTGTACTGTGATCTTGATCTGATCGAAATGTTAGTTTTACCCTAATAAAACACAGTTATAGTTAATCTAGTCAGAGCCTGCAAGCCTCTACTCATATGGGTAATCTTAGCTGTGTCTGTTACAACTCTGAGAGTGGCTTCTGCTCCCAGCTGTGCCACTGGTCAACTGCATGATGGGCAACTCCTTTAATTTCTCTGTCTATTTATCTAAATTGAAAGTTATGTGAGACACTAGTTTTGAGAGCTGTGTCTGTGTACCAATCTTATGCAATGAATCCTGATCTCTGTAGGAGCCTCCAAGCACAGCGTTATAATTTTTTCATGCTGACATTCACATGTCTTAGGTAACGAGTGTGATAGTTCGCATGAGAGAGACCTTCACTGAAAGGTATATTCCAAGTAGTTCTAGTTGCATGTCTTAGATTAACCAATTTACTGCTTATTTTGTTTACTCCTCAATGCATTATTTCCATCCGGTTATTTCCATCCTCCATTTCTAGAGGAAAAGCAAGTTACTTTGTGTGTTGCAACTTTAGAAATTCACAAATAATAATAGAAAAAGAAGTATTAAGTAAGTTTGCCTGTGCAGCCAGCTATTTGTGTTGGATGCTGTATTACCTCTGTCAGAATTCAAAGTATTGCTGGATCCGATTTTAGAAAGTGTTTTTCCCATGAAGCTTTTGCTTTGCATAGTGTAAGAGATGAATTAGACTTGGTATCTTTGCTCTGTGTGTGGTCCCAGGCTGTATTTGCTGTGCACTATTGAGATTGCTCTGAAAATGGAATCAAATTCTTCAAAGGTTGTTTTTATGGTGCCTATCATTATCCTACTTGAGTTTTCCACAAATATTAACATCCGACATCCTTCAGGGTCTGGAGAATGGCAATACCACCTTCTCCCAAATCTCATTGGCCACTGGCGGGTCATAGGACATCCTTGAGATAATCCCTGTCCAAGATTGTACCAACAGCTGTTCTGGGTCACACCAAAGGTTCATGTAGCTTCACAACCTGGTTTCAACACTGGATAATAATAAGCATGAAGGCAAAAGCATAAAAAGGAATAGGATAGCAGATAGTGATGCTCTGTCAGAATACTCTCCAGCTTCTGACAGTCTGCACCTCAAGAATTTCCTGTGTCAAAGTATCTTCGTGTTTAATGGTCCCTTATGGATTTTTGTTCCATGGTTTTGTATGAATGCATGTATACTTTAGCATCCCTAGTGTCCTGCATTAAGAAGGTGTCGTGATTTAACCCCAGCCGGCAACTAAGCACTGCACAGCCGCTCACTCACTCCCCCCACAGTGGGATGGGGGAGAGAATC
>NW_008796188.1:55634-95885 GCF_000699145.1 Aptenodytes forsteri | reverse complement strand
CAGTTGGGGTCAGCTGTCCCGGCCGTGTCCCCTCCCAGCTTCTTGTGTACCCCCAGCCTGCTCACTGGTGAGGTGGGGTGAGGAGCAGAAAAGGCCTTGACTCCATGTAAGCACTGCTCAGCAATAACGAAAACATCCCTGTATTACCAACACTGTTTCCAGCACAAATCCAAACCATAGCCCCACACTAGCTACTGTGAAGAAAATAAACTCTATCCCAGCCAAAACCTGCACAGAGGGCTGCAAGTTTAACTACAGCCTCTGTACCCCATTTCATTTATTTTTAGTCTATCAATTAATAAGTTAATATAATTCCCCCTGGTTCTTGTATATTAGAGGTGGGAATAATCTTTCTTTACTCACTTTCAGGTCAGTCATGATTTTACAACCCTGTGTTCTCCTAGTATTCCTTTTTCTCCTAGTGGCAATTGTGGAAGATATCCAGTCTATCTATTTGTCTTCATATACAAGCTATTTTGGAAATCTGTCAACTTTACAAGTCCAAGTAGACTGTAACATCTGGCTTATCCTTGGTCTTTCTGTTCAATGACTCCTTCAAAGACCTCTAGTAGGTTTATGAGGCATGACTACTTTCTACAGAAGCTGTGGTGACTCTTCTCTGCTGTTCTGTGTTTAGCCTATGTCCACTAATTCTACTCTATTCTTAGAGTTTCTAACAGCTTGCCCAGTACAGCTCTGTCCTGTGCTGTGTAGATCATCACATCTCTTATAAAAATTTGAAGATCTGTTTGCCACCTTTTCTCCCTTTTACACTCACGCAGTTTTAAGCAATATCTTTTGCACCATGTTTTCCTTCCTGAGTCAGCACTCTGGTGTGAATATTTTGACATCCAGTGAGCTACAGAAGAACACACAGTCTTGACTTTACAGTTGCTACTTGAGGAAATGCATCAAAGCCCCTGACAAACCTGGGGGAGCTCAATAGCCCTTAGTTAAATTGTGTCTGCTTAAGGTCTGAATTTCTGGCTTTAGCTTTCATCCTATGTGTCTTTCTTTGCTGTTTACCACTAGTCTAAAGCACTGTCTACTATATCTTTTCCCCGTGAGGAGGGACTAATGGATTTTAGGCCAATATCCTAGCCCCTTGGGAGGAGCATATATAATGACAAGAACAAAAAGTGAGCATTTATCTTGCAATTCTCTGTTTTATCCCCAGTTGAAGTCATACTATTGGACTCCTTTGGAAACAGAGCCACCAAGACTCTACACTAAAGTTCCTGCTGCTTCTGAAGCCCCCGTGAAAAGGAAGGGCTGAGAGCTGATCACATCTTTCATAGGAAGGAGATGACTAGTCTAAATAGTCACTGAAGCTACTACTGCTGTCTCAAAAATATCTGACAAGGGATGAATGCTCATTTAGCTGGGATGGAGGACACTAAAATGAGGATGGAGACTGGCAGGAGGGGAGCTGTCTTCGTTCTGAGAAGGGATTTTTGGGAGTTAGGATGCTTGGCATGAGTGATAGTTCTGTTGGTATGTGGACAATCAGTAGCTTGGTATACAGGAGTTTAGTAAAATTGCATATATGGCTTTCCAGCAGGGAGCAACTTCAGTGTTGTTTTATGAGGCTCTTAAACTCTTCTTTCCAGTGGCAGTTCCCTTTTTCTTATTTCTTCTCTCTGTGCCGTGAACTTGGGAAACTTTGCTGCATGGGAGCACAGCTACTGCATGGCAAATGGAGAATAACCACATCTCACATTTAACTTGTTGACGAGTGTGCTTTCCTGGGATGTGAGTGCTGGAATCCCACTACCAAGCAAAGTCCAGGTCTCTGACTCTCTGGGTGAGTGTTGTTTCTCCCCCAACTGACATAACAGCAACACCTCTTCCTGAACCCAGCATTGTCCCAGTAAGTTAGGTACAGTCTGAACATCTCTAAGAAGTCAGACTTTTGTTGACATCTAAGCCTCTCCCTGCCCATGCTGGTGTTGGCATATCTCGATCTTCTTGAGCTTCAGAGCTTGTGCAGAGCATGTGCTTATGCACAGCATGTGCTTATGCACCTAGGGAAATATAACTCCAATGAACATGTATATCGGCTTTTAAGCACCACAGTGAGTCAGGCAAAGCGGTCAAGCTTGCTCATCATGTGCTGGTCTCACTCTCTTGGGTCAATCTTGTGTCCCTCACCACAGTTCCTCCCGCTCAGGACTGCCATGTCCCTTGTGCACCAGCTGTTGCTGCCCTCTCTGTGCAGTGTTTGGTGCCAGATAGGGCTTTGAACTGTGCAGTCTGAATTGCTCTCTGAAGCTCATCAAGCTGTGTTAATTCCAGTGTCTTGGGCTGAACCTGACCCCAAATATCTGTCTCTGTTTCCAGTATTGCCTGTTTATCTCTTGGCTCTCACTGCAACATCTCGTGTTTCTGTCCCCCAGTTCAGCAGTGACAACGGGATTAAGAGATTGTTCTCACTCACTTGCTTTCTAAAATTTAATACTTGCTGTGTGATTCACAATGATTCCTTGGTTCCTGGTTAGTTTGCAGGTCTCTGGATGATTTCCATGTGTTAGTTAATCACACTTGGGCCTAATTACGGATGTGTGAGTGCATCTGGAGGTTGTAGGCTACTGTGAGAATGAATGCAGAAGTGCTGCGGGTTAGGTCAGCTGAATTGTGCTATAACTCCCATGCCTGGGTAGACTGGATTGACTACAGAAAGATCTAGATAACTAGCTCAGAAATAGATGTCTATAAAGTATGTGGAGGACTAAAATCACAGCTGCAGTGCTTGACCTGCATCCTTCATAATGAAGGTTATATTCCTTATAAGAGTATGGTCTTACTTGAACAGTGGAGTGTTAGAAATGTCTGTCTTTTGCAGAGCCAGGTAAGTTTTCATCTTGGTCACCTCCATCGGTTAAAATTCTTTACTTGTGAACTGGAGTGTGGTAGGCAAGGCGGACACTTGTCACGTTCACTGACACAGACTTTCCTCTTCTCTCTCTGCCAGCACAGACTGGCATTTGCTGTGCAGAAACATACACCTGGGAACATGACCAGTCAGACCCGGTCAGATAATTTAGCTGCGAAAGAGCCATGCTTTTACAAGGAACCCGATAATGGTGCAGAGGTGAAGAACCTCACTTCCTACACTGCTGTGGGGAATTGCTTGTTTGGCATTGTACCAGCTTACTTACTAGTGTCCATCTCCATCTGGTTTGCTCAAGCGCTGAGCTGTGCAGGGAAGATGATGGAGTCTGCACTGCTGTGGGGGTGCTAGCAGCCAGATAGTCTTTGTAGACGCGCTTCAGAGATTGCTCCTGATTGCATCCCTCCCTATCCAGCTTTGCTTGTCTGACTCCCACACTCACTTCGTGGAGCAGCATAGCCCAGTTTGCCTGACTGGGGGAGAGGAACAAGAATCAACTGGCTCATCTGTTTGTCCATGTTGAACTACCTGTGGACTTGCAAAGAAAACAATGGGGTTTGGGGAAGGGGGGGCATGGTCTGCAAATGTTAATGTTGGAGCTGAGATGTGTCGAAACGTACGGTTTAGGAGGTTTCCATTTATCTGTCTGTTTGGTATTTTTCGGAGAGGGGGGGAGGTTGATACACTCTGTGATTCTTACCTGTTTGGTAATCAGGAGTGGCACTCCTGCTGAGTGTTGTGCAAATGCATGACTCTTCCCAGTTTATTTGCAGCCCTCAAATCTTGCATCAAGATTTGCATGATGTAAAATAATTTCTGTGTGTTCTCAAGCTTCCTAAAGATACTAAGGGAGATAAATTTTGCAAGAAAAATATTGTCTTGCCATGAAAAGTGAAACCATTTGTCTCAAAAATTTGTGCCATTTTTCAGTTGAATCACATATAAACACATTGCATTTGGCAATACCTTTTTAGTTGACCTTTCCTTTAATTTTTCAGCAAGAAAATATTTTCCAGCAAAAGTCGTGCTTGCTCTAGAAAGGTGGTCATTGATAACGTCTCCCTATTGGTCTTTCCTAGCTATGTCTAGTGGTATGGCACCAGTGCACACAAAACCCTGAAAAGACGTGGTTAATGCTTTATGGAGTTAGCTGTGACATACAGTGACCTGCAGCACCGCTGAGTAAAACAAATCTCTGTATGTGACGGTGAATGTACTGTGAAGGAAACAAAACTGCAGGGGTGTAAACATGTCCTCTTCACGAAGTCGAGAAAACTTCCCACCCAAGGTTGCTGGTGACAACACACATGCATTTCTTCTTTCTCCCCACAGTCTGCTACTTTGCCTTGGTGTGTGGTGGAGATGGGATACTAGATCTAATCAGTCTGTATTGATTAATCCTCTGAGCTGGTAAAGTACCCTGACCAGCAGCTTTCTCAATATTCTTCCCTTTGATCACCTTTTCTCCTCCATGACTGCCGTCTTCCATAACTCACTGCTTTTTCTGCTTTCTTTCAGCTTGACTGGGAAAGAAGCTCTGACCCACTTTCCATCCCTGGGACCCTCCACAAACTCTGCCCAGGGGAAGGTCCACGTGAAGCAGTGTGACTTGCTGAAGCTGTCCCGCAAGCAGAAGAGACTTTGCCGGAGGGAGCCTGGCTTGGCAGAGACCTTGCGGGATGCCATCCGGCTTGGGATCATGGAGTGCCAGTACCAGTTTCGCAGCGAGCGCTGGAACTGCAGCCTGGAGGGACGGACCAGCCTACTGAAGCGAGGTACAAGGTAGTCTTTTGTTTGCAGTATAAAATCTCTCTTGGTGCTGTAGCCCCTGGAATATGCATCTCAAATTAAGCAAAGTCGGGCAGTAACCAGGGAGTGCAGAGATCATCTGTTTTGCCTAGGACTGGGAGCTGTGCAATTTGGGCCCTTTTGCCACAAAATATGCCTTATCTTCATCTTTCCTGTACGGTTTGTCATGGATTGAAAAGTAGAAGGAAGTTCACACCCTTGGCTTCTGGATTTTTGTCTGAGACCAGAGTTTCCTAGGCTGGCCATCTTCCTTGGCTGGCAATCAGGGATGATACTGTGAAAAATAAGGGTTAGTGCTTTATGTCAAGGGACATTTTAAGAAAAGACTCTTTTAGCTCTTTGGATATTTTCATATGTAAATCTCTGTTGTATTCAGATCCAGAATTTAATCCTAATTTACTGTTTGAAAAAGCTATTTATCAGCATTAAGGTGTTTTGATGCATGTTTACAAATATCTCCTAAGGCTCTTTCACATATAGTTGGAGTTTCTGCAGAAGTTCAGACAGAGTGGACAGAAGAGCCACTGGCTTCTGTTTCACAGAAGGCTTGAGAGGAAGAAAATGTTCTGTAAGTAAGTTCTGTATTTGAGGTAGGAGGGAGCATAATAAATCCTTTAAATTATAAGAGTTTGAGAAAAATAGAATGAAGATAGACCCTGAAACTATTTCTTACTAAAAGTTCCCAGAGCATGCACGTACACTCTGCTGAACCTGTCCTCATCCAATCATGCCTGACCAGCCTATTACTGAGTTTCAGCCCTTCAATAATGTTTAGTAGCATTTACTGAGTTTCAGTCTTCAGTATTAATTGAGTTTCAGTCCTTTGATAATGTTTAGTAAGTTAATGTCTTAAAAGAAAAGGGCTGAATAAGCGAATATTAACTTTGATGAAATTAAAATGTTAATTTTAATTAGCATTGGGATTGAAACTTTTTAACATTTCCATTTAAAATTATCAAATTTTATTAAAATAAATATTAAGTTAATATTTTAGTAAACCAGCACATATAAGATCAGATTTACTTCATTGCAAGGCTCTATTGTGAATTTTTTAGCACACTGTGGAAGAAGCTGTTCATGCTCATTTTGAGTGACTTTCTGACATCTGTACCTTCATCAACCTCAAAAAACTTGAAAATGACAATTGAATAATCCTCATCTTCAAATAGCTGGAAAACATTTAATTATCTCGTGGTGGCATGCCTCAACATTTCCATGGACTCCTGACTGACAAAATAAAATATCACCTGTAATTTAAAACCTGTTTTGGCAGATGAGGATAAGTGTTTGAAAACTTTTATTACACAATCTTAAGGATCAAATGATGATTTAATACAGAAAAGTATGCTATATACATCTCCTTTATGAAAGGACAGTTGGCTGGAAGCAATTATTAGTTCTCATTTTCCTTTAACTTGCAAATAGGTTAGTTTCTTTCACAAAGAACATGAACACTTTCAGTTGCCAGTTTTGATCTGTTTCTCACATATTCCTACTGCTGTTTTGTTGCTGCCTTGGAAATTGTTGGTCAGACAATGGGCTCTGCTACTTTCACCCAAGTAGTGATAGAGAGTTTTAGAAATGATTAAATCATTTGATATCGCCATGGTCCTAGAGAAACTGTAAAGAAAACCACACACTTTTTAACTGTCTTTAATGGTCTTATGAGTGCAAGAGGGGAAAAAAGATCATGTCCCAGTGAGATGATTCATTTTTGTAATAGGTGAAAAGCCACGCTTCATTTGCAGTGACAACTGAAAATCTTCTGTGACTGATTGGGATCACCTATACTTTTCCTGTTCCTACAGATGCCAACATCTTTTTTCCTGTATTTACATACTTTTAGTAAGTAAAAAAAATGCCAAGGGCTTTCTGGATTTTGAAATGCCAGATTTATTTTCACAGTCTGCACCATCTGTTGTTTTACATTGACGCTCCTCTGGATACAACTGGGAAACTCCTTTTGCACAACCTACAATCCTTCTATGACTAGTGCAGTCAGTTATGATGGCTATTACTCTTCACTGATCCATGCAAAATCCTTCTCAATTCCTTCTCCACTTCTTTAGAAATCCATGAAAATAGGTAGATTTAAGATTATTCTGGACAGACATTTCAAGCCATCTAGTTGGTGTCTTTATATAAAGTTTGTAAAGCAATGACGATCTTTTGGTTTCCAAGGTGTGCCATAAAGGCAGTCAATTGCTGCTGGAGGTCCGGTAAGCAGTATTTAATCTCAAACATGGTGATTTGGGGAAAATAAATACCTATAGCAAAGACAGCTCAGATCCAGTGACTCAGAAAAATCCTTCTTGAGAAACGAGCACTCTACGATCCTTCCCTCCGTCAATCCATTTCTTTGCTTCATGTTGGTCAGATTCTTTGATCTTCAAGCAGTGGTTTCACTGATATCATGAGGAATCTAGGAATGGTACAGCACAGGAGCGGTGGCTGAGAGATGTGGAATTTCCATAATTGGAGATTTTGAGAACTCAGTTGGGCAAAGCCCTGAGCAACTTTATCTGGCTTTGGAGTTAGCCCTGATTTGAACAGGAGGTTGTACTAAAGACCTTGAAAAGTCCTTCCATCCTAAATCTTTCTACAATTCTTTCTGGTCTGCTCTTTTTTTGTTTGTGCAGTGGTTTCACTGATATCATGAGGAATCTAGGAATGGTACAGCACAGGAGCGGTGGCTGAGAGATGTGGAATTTCCATAATTGGAGATTTTGAGAACTCAGTTGGGCAAAGCCCTGAGCAACTTTATCTGGCTTTGGAGTTAGCCCTGATTTGAACAGGAGGTTGTACTAAAGACCTTGAAAAGTCCTTCCATCCTAAATCTTTCTACAATTCTTTCTGGTCTGCTCTTTTTTTTGTTTGTTTTTTTTTTTGTTTGTTTGTTTTTGTTTGTTTGTTTGTTTTCCCCAGAGAGATGTGTCTTCCACTTGCTCTGAAATGCTCACACTATCTTTATTGCAGCATTGAAAAATCTTTGAGCATCTTGCCTTTGGCAGAATCACCACAGGGCTAAACTCCTCCTATTATAGTTTTCCTTGTGGTCTAGAGCATACCACACCACAGAACAGTGTCTTGCCATTGCAGCAAACGTCCTTCTGTATTTATAGGCTGCTGAGCTAAGAAATAATTCCAGAGAACTCAGGGGAAGACTTGTACATGTGCAAGGTCCTACCAGGGGGAGCTGGCTTGCTTCAACATCTTGAAATTCAACTCTGTGCTGGATGTTTGCAACCAAACTGACAAGCAAAGACATCTGCATTTAGGTGTTCCCCCTTGCATCGTGTGTTTAAGATTTCATTATAGTCACTGGCAACTCAGTCAATGGGGTCAGGAGGGTGACTCATCCCTAAACCAGACCCTGACAGCCTGGGCATCAGGTCCAGGCTCCACTGGCTGTGGTGACAAGAGCTCCATTGACATAGTGGGAGGTTAGATAGCCAGGATACATGGAAAACCCACCATTTAGATCTTCTCAGATCATGTTTGTTGGAGCTGATCCCTGCTCATTTGTGCTATGTCCTACTGAAAATCCAGCTTCAACAGCTGCTCTGTTGCTCATTGTTATTCCACAAGGCCTTAAGGAGCATTCAGTTTTTCCTTTACTCATGTGATCCGTGAATTAAACAATTAAACAGTGATCAGTCCCTTATGACAAAGTAGAAGGAACCATCTTAGACTTTTCAGACAAGCATTTGGCAGCCTGGTGATATTGAACCTTTGCCATAAAAGGAGGTGGGAGGGGGGAGAAGAAGGAGACGATTTGAAAGTATGCTCGTTATCTTCAGTTACTGCTGTCTGCAGTGGCCTGACCACAAGCAATGGTCTCTGATTTCAAGTGGGTTGAAATCTGGCCAGCACTTACATGGAGTGCCACAGAAGAAACCAAACCATCACTGGTCAGAAATAGCAGAAGCAGTGTGGTATTCCACAAAGTCAGATTTAGCAGGGTATGTGGAGCTGACTGGTACTGCTAGCTTTATGTAGTATGGGAAAGTGTTTCCAAAATGCTCTCCTCTCTTCTGGCATCAGTATGTCAGACAGGATATTGGGAATCTGGTAAGCAATTGGAGATTAGCTACCGGAATTATTTTTCAGATTTTGGATCTCAAATGTATCTTATCCTCTCTTATATCCTTCATTTGGGTTAGCCACTGTTTGAAAATGTGTGAGCATCATGTTGCAATCCATAATCTGTATTGACTGTGTCCCATATCAGCTTTTCCAAAACTTTTGATGGATTTGGTGACATTTTTTCATTATTATTCCAATACCCTTGAGAGATTTTACAGAGCATCATCAACCAGAGAGCTTAGTTGCAAGTTACTTGTCCCAGTGATACAGCAACTAAAATGGTGAGGTAGGAAGCAGTTTGTTGATGGATTTCCTTGACCTCCTCCACATTTTCTTGACTCTCTCATCCATGTCTGTACTGTTGCTAGATCCTTCATCTAAAATTCTGGGATTCCAATGAGCTCCTATGAAGTCTATATTGAAGTTGCTAATGCAGCCTCTCCATTAAGTCCATGATTAGTCAATTTTTCATTCTTCTCACTGATAGCTATCAGAAGAACTCTTTGTCCTGTTCTCTGGTCAGATTTATGGTGACTTCACCCGGATCTCAGACCAGCCAGTGGTCTGATGTATTATTACAGCTGGATGGGAATTCTTTGAGGGAACAAAATGATGGAAAGATTTGAGGTTGGACTGGATGAATTCTAGAGGTCCTTTCCAACCTCTGCTGAAAGCAGGGCTAACTGCAAGACTAGATCAGGTCTCTGGGCTTCTCCCTCTCTTTTCCATTTTTGAGGGAAACAGATTTGTTTCCTTCTGACGTGGAAGGAAATTTGGCATTTTCCAGTGTGGAATATTCGTTTGCTTCAATATGTTTCTTTCCATGCAATGTGAAAGTGTTCTATTTTTCATAAACCAAAATGTTTCTGTTTTGCCCAATCTTATCCATTTCTGCACTCTGAGCTATTGATCAGTCACCTGTCTTTCTCTTCCTTGCTCTACTTCCTAAATTGTGGACTTGTTAAGCAATTTCCTATTAATAGTTTTAATTTCTGCAAATGAATTTTGGAGGAAATGTTAAGATTTTCCCCTGGATTAAATAGGAAAGAAATAATCAAACCAAAATATTTGGGGGTTTAGGTCAGGTTTGTGTCAATCAGTGTTTTCTGGAACTTCTGTGGAGCTCATGGGTGCCATATCAACATGCCCATTCCTGTCCGATTCCATGTCTTCAGACTGAATTTCTATTCAGGCACTGTACTTTCTTTCCTGGTTAAAATGTCATGGTGTGTCATAGTCACATACCTCAGGGTAAACATAGCCAAGCCGGGAAGCCTGCTTTAGAAAGGAGAATAGCTTCAGAAAGCATCACCACAGTCATTGGGAGTAGATAATTTACAGGGAAGTGAGAAAATCCACTCATGTGAGGGAGAGTTCGTCCTTCTTGCCCAAGATGTCCTTCAACATAGAACCTTTCCTAATCAAACTACTTGTAATCTTTCCATATGAATACTACTATACTGTGCCAACACAGTCCCAGATAAAAACATTTTAAAACAACGGGTCAGATTTTTAAAATATTTTTTCAGTCTCTACTAAATATTTCCTGATTTTAAGCCACAACATGATTTCAGTGACAGTTTCTATTCACACCTATCAGCTCTGTGGTGGGTATGAGGATGAATGGAGTTTCATGACTGTCACTTTTTGCAGTTGAATATTTTCCCAGGATTTTTTGGCTGTTGCCACCCATCCCTTCATTCATGAGGGGTCTTCTGTCTCCATATTGAATCAGTCACAGCCACCAGGTGAGACTGGGGTGTTACTACACCAGTTACTTCAAACATGATATTGAGATTCTCTGCTAGGAATGGTGTGCAGGTAATGGAAGAGTTTTGTCTCTTTGTATTTCTAAGTATTGTGCTTGGTTTTAGTTCATGGACAGTCAGGAGAGCCAGTGAGGTGGATGAACACCTTATTTTGCCTTTTCTGCTCCTACCCTCTCCTAATCCTTCTCCTGTGCAGGTTTTAAGGAAACTGCCTTCCTCTATGCAGTGTCCTCTGCAGCTCTTACCCACTCCCTGGCCAGAGCGTGTAGTGCTGGGCGCATGGAGCGCTGCACCTGCGATGACTCCCCAGACCTGGAGAACCGCAAGGCCTGGCAATGGGGCGTTTGTGGAGACAACCTCAAATACAGCACCAAGTTCCTGAAAAAATTCTTGGGTCAGAAGAGGATTGGCAAAGACCTGCGGGCCAAGGTGGACATCCATAACACCAATGTTGGCATCAAGGTGAGGAGCTGCAGCAGCAGCAGGCCTAGAAAGAAGTCAGGACTCAATGCAAGTCTTCTAACCCATCCTCAGCCGAGGCTGTTTGTGGGAGGGGTATTCACTGCCCCTACTCACAAACCAGACCTGTTTACCAGTGTGTTGTGGACCTTATGGTACTGAGAGCTCCCTGGAAAGTCTCCTGAACTTTGGTGTGAGGAGTTGCATGTTGAATGGCAGAGTAGCATCCTGTATCCTCTAGTGGTATCAGGGGCTGAGTGACAGCAATATGCAGCACGGTAACGGCTGTAAAACTCACTGGCTGAATTACTCCATGGGTTATGCCACAGCCACAGGGAGTTTTGAGAAAAGCTAGAACTTCAGAGCTGGTGGGACGTGTGAAGTAGATTAAGGGTTGACACTCTTGAGATCAGTTTTGAGTCTGCTAGTGATTTGCTATGGAACTAGTCATGTCACAAGTTTGGGTCAGGGAGACCATTAGATCAAGCATTTTGGCCTGTATGTTACAGGCTAATGACTTATCATTGTTTTCCGTTTACTGAGTTCAATTACTTGTTTGATTAGAGCACTATCTTGATTTGAATATACCAAAGGGAATCCACCATGCTGGAGATACTCAGTTTCATGGTTGACTACTCGTGCTATTCCAAATAGGCTTAGTAAGAATTTGACTGGCCTCAGTATTCAGCCATTTGTCCTCATTCAGGCTTTCTGCTCTCTGGCTCACCAGTCAACTCTGTTGCCATTCCTCTGTTGTTTTTGTTTTTGTTTTTGTTTTTTTACTTTTTCCTCAATAAAATAGGAATAATACCAATAAAACTGAAGTACTTCCAGGCTGTCTGCAATCTGAGGTGTTGCCTCTACCCAGAACTAGGCTCATGGTCCTGGCAGATAATGACTACCACTTCTCTTCCTCATCAGGCTGTGAAAAATGGTCTCAAAACCACATGCAAGTGCCATGGTGTCTCTGGCTCATGTGCTGTCCGGACATGCTGGAAACAGCTTTCGCCTTTCCATGAGATTGGACGACTACTGAAGCTGCGCTACGATGATGCTGTCAAGGTCTTCAGCACCACCAATGATGCTGTGGGACACTCAGAGCTGGCTGGCCCACAGAGACACAGCCATTCCCCCAAGCACCCGGCTTCACCCCGCTCTACTGACCTGGTGTATGTGGAAGACTCCCCCAGTTTCTGTCGTCCCAGCAAATACTCCCTGGGAACTGCTGGGAGGACCTGCTCTCGGGAAGGCAACTGTGACAGCATGTGCTGTGGACGAGGCTATAACACCCAGAGCCGGCTGGTTACCTTCTCTTGCCACTGTCAGGTGCAGTGGTGTTGCTATGTTGAGTGCCAACAGTGTATGCAGGAAGAGGTGGTCTACAGCTGCAAACAGTAAAGTTAGTGCTAGAAGGTCAAGACAAGTCCTAGAGTACAAGAAAGCAGTAGGGAGAGAGAGACATGATTCTTTGCTGTGGGGTGAGGGCAAAGGCAAGCACCAAAAATGTCCAGTGCTCCTATTATCTCAGTGTGGAGATCCTCCGATCTGGGGAGAGCCCCTGTATGAGGGGTGAAAAGCAGAGGTTTTGTCAGGTATCAGATCAGGAAGGAGGGACAGAGAGTCGGGGTAATGTGGGGACAGCAGGAACACTGAAGCAGTCAAAAATACCTCTCTTGAGCTAAAAATTGTACTCTCATCTGCAGGAGTATCCCCCTCCTCCATCCCTCACTTGCACTTATGTAAATGTGTTGGGGTGGTGACATTGAAATACTGAGGTCTTGTGCCCTGGTTCCTGGAGAGAAGAGAATTAAGGGACCGGGGAGGCAACTAACCAGAGACTGGATCCTGATGGAGCAGGGACAACCGTGTTCCTGCACCAAGGCAAAAGGACTCTGGCAGCAGGGGATTTTCAGTGCTGTTCTCTGGGAGCTGGTTGAATCCTTTCTGCTTTGAACTCAAAGACAGACTGTTGAGTAGTCTCATCTTGATGCAAGAATTGTGCCTCAGAAATGCCAGTTTACAAACAAATGGAGCTCATGTCCATCATCTCCCAGGTCTATAGTTTGGACGTTAGACTCCAAGTGCATTTTAACCACGTTTTAACCTTGCTGTACACAGGAGACCTGGAATTGCCTCTGTTATGGTGCATGTATCACAGGAACTCAGCTGAGGTCTGTGAAGTTACCCCTCTACAGCATGCTGCCTCGCAGGGGGTTATTTTATGGTGGTGGATCCAGGGTGATGGTGCCAATTATGCATCTCTCTTTCCCCCCCCCAAATCAAACTATCAATCGTCTTTTTGTATTATGTGCATCACTCTTTGCCCTGGTGCCTGAGGTGCCTCACATCCCACAGTTCTGCCCTGTGCTAATGACAGGTAAAATTTCTGAAAGGGAATTAGGAACCACAGGAATTGGGGCATCTTAAAAATTTGCAAGTCATGAGTGACAATCTCTGCACTGAGAAGTTAGATATATCTAGACAATGCAGGCACCTGGCATGAGAGAAGGTGACCTGGGGGAAAGAGCACAGCCCATTACGGAGTTGTGATCCCCTGACTTTGAGTCATGTTTTTCTAGTTAAGTTAAACACAACAGAAACAGCCTGTGTTGTTTCTCTGGTTGTGTCTTAGAGAGCAGTCTTGGGAATGGCAGTGAGGCAGTCCCTGACCTGGCCACCAGGTACACATAGAGGGGTGTAGGACAACCTGTCTGGGTGTTTAGCTGTATTACAGTGCTTGGCAGTGTATTTGCCTGCTCCAGGTCTCTTCCTGGTTAATCCTGCAGCAGCAGTTAGAGCGTTTGTACTGTGAGCAGCTCTGGACAGTCCCTGAGATAACAAAGCTGCTGTATTTACTCAGTTGTGGTAATGGCTGTAAACCAGCAAGCAGGATGCCGGTGTGGAGATGGGCTGGTGCTGAAAAGAATATTTAAATCCTTAAGCTCAGATCAAAATTCATTGGCAATGTAATGGATGAAGATGCTGGTTTGGGTTGTTTAGATGGACGGATCCACAGGCTGAATTGGGCAAGGTTTCAATGTGATTGAATTCTCCTAACAAGCAGTAAGATCTCACCTGTGTGCTCCAGCTCTTGAGTGTGGATGTGCTGAAGTCAGACGGCTCATCCGTTCATTTTCATATGCTTTGAATAATTACTTTGCAGTGATGAGTGTGTACTCACACTCTCTTTATCTTGACCTTGTTGCCCTTTGCTTTTTACAACTATTTTTGATTTCTGCTTCATAAAAGGATGGAAGAGAACTGTCTCAGAGCAGATCTAGCCATTAACTAGCTGTTTAGAGGCCACTAACACCTTCCCTTTGGCTAGCTACAGGTCTTTTAACGGGCTTATTCCTTTTTATCCTTTTTCTGGCTCAAGTTGACTTGAACTGAATTAAAATGCTTGTGACAGACACAATACTGCAAATTGGGTTAATTGGCCTTATTTTTTTTCTACCTCCTAAATACCCAAGAAATTAATATTGAGCAGACCATTATTTACATGTTGCTTTTAATCTTTTTGGAGTTGAAATCTTCCCACGAGTCTCAATGTTGAGCACTCAATGAAAAAACATCCTGATGTGTTAAAATTGTTAGGAACAGGCATCATAGGTGAAGTGACAAAGGAACTAGCTCTGCTCTTGTCGTGGTTTAACCTCAGCTGGGAACTAAGCACCACACCGCTCACTCACTCCCCCCCAGTGGGATGGGGGAGAGAATCGGAAGGGCAAAAGTGAGAAAACCCACGAGGGTTGAGACAAAGACAGTTTAATAGGCAAAGTGGAAGCCACGCACGCAATCAAAGGAAAACAAGGCATTCATTCACTCCTTCCCATGGGCAGGCAGGTGTTCAGCCATCTCCAGGAAAGCAGGGCTCCATCACGCGTAACGGTTACTTGGGAAGACAAACGCCATCACTCCGAACGTTCCCCCCCTTCCTTCTTCTTCCCCCCCAGCTTTATATGCTGAGCACGATGTCATATGGTATGGAATATCCCTTTGGCCAGTTTGGGTCAGCTGTCCTGGCTGTGCCCTCTCCCAGCTTCTTGTGCACCTGCAGCCTTCTCAGTCAGTAGAGCGTGGGAAGCTGAAAAGTCCTTGGCTAGTGTAAGCACTGGTCAGCAACAACTAAAACATTGGTGTGTTATCAGCTTTGTTCTTGTCCTAAATCCAAAATACAGCACTGTACCAGCTACTAAGAAGGAAATTAACTCTATCCCTGCCGAAACCAGGACAGCTCTACACTCTTGATCTCAAGCCACCTGCCTCACTGACCTCCTGGCTTGTCCAGCATCAGAGAGGAAGGGAATACCATGTCACAGGAGGGTTATATGAGGATCCCATGCCATTGCATGGAGCATTCTCATTTAAACAGGGATTGGAACTCGGTGGGAGGAGAGGGGAAGCACAATTTTGGGGAGCAAATGGAAGAGACTGTGCACTTGCTTTTATCAAAGCTGCACTTCTCAGTTGTCTACTGGCCAGTAATTTCTGGGCATGCACAATCCATTCTCCACACCCAGATGTCATAATTTGAGGGCAGCTAGGATGCTCCTAGGTGGTGGAAAGTGTTCTTGATGTTCTTGTTTCTTTTTATTTCCTCTTTGGGCTAATGTTGACGAAGTGAACGAAGGGGGTTCCAGCAGACACATCACTGCAGGTTGGGATTCATGCATCAGCCATTGTGCAGATCAGGCAACAGGACTTGCACAAGGTCACTGCAGGCAAGAACTCAGGATAGAACTGGTGTTCAATGGCTTAGTAAGTTCTGTCTGCAGGTTTGCCATGAAGTTGTTTGAAGAAGAAAAAAACACTTCTGTAACCTCCTAGTAATGTTATCTGGGCCAGTGTCACCTGCTGACGGCTGCCTCCCAGTCAGAGGTTATGAATCTGCTCTCTTCTTTCTTAAAAGAGCAGGGTGTTTGTGTCACTTTGAGTGTTAGGTCTTCTCTTAAGAGCTTTGTGTTCACTGAACTCCAAGTGACCCTGCTGAGCAGCATTATGTTTGACTCTTGCAGTAGGAACTGTCAGGCTGCACACTGGGAGCAGGTCTGTGAAGCTCTTATGTACTCCTGCCCTCCAAACTCAACTTGGACCTGTTGGAGAGGATCTACCATCCATCTCACACATAAGTGAAAACTGTCGTCTTCTCTCCCCAGTGACTCCAGTAACAGTAGATTTTGGAGCTTGACTGAGGTGGCTGTTGGGCTACAGGCTAAACAGGAGCCTCCCTGGACCTGGCTGGTCTTTGTAGGGCCCTTGGGGTACCCTCCAGGTACCTGCAGAGTGCACTCATTTCAAAGTGAAGCTTTTTGTCTTGCTCAGACTCACTCTTCTGTAGTACTCCTGTAAAAAAGAGAAGAGAAAAACCACACAAGAACAGACATGTAGGCAAGTCTTTTAGTCTTCTCCAATGACCTGGTCCTGCTCTGGAGTGAGCGTGGAAGGAAGTAAGTTACTAAAACCTTTCATTTTGCTGTCAAGAGCATTTCAAATCTGTAGGCTAGTTCTCCCATCCTAAAAGCAAGGCTGGCTTCCACACAGCAGAAAGTGTTATTTTAGTAATATCCTTTATCTGGCTCCAAATGTTGCAGTGCTTCGAGCAGTAGGTGAATGCATTTCAGAGGCATGTTAGGTGTTTTGCACAACATACTCAAAAACAAGACCAGAAGGATGGTAAGATGATTATTTAGGCAGAGAGGAATATGGTCAGACTAGCAGAACTTGCAACTTCGGTTTTTTGTGTCCTTTGCAGCTGAAACACTGATGTCAGCGGGAACTGAAGGACAGGTTTCTGGCAAGGAGACTAGATATCTTTATTTAGGCAACTAGATCAAGCCCCTTCAGCGTGGATATTTTGAACTGAATTGGTCCTTTGGCAGTCTTTCAGGCAAAGAAGACACATTTAAGGCAGAATTAGATACTGCTTTGCAGCCCTTGAAAAAAATCTTGTTTGTGTGCGTAGCCCATGTCATATGGACATTCATGCTTTTGAGGTGGTGTCACCAAGTCCCTTGTCACTGAAAACACTGGCGCCTGTGGAATGTGCAGGGATTACCTCGAGCAATGGAGGTTTTTAGCAGTGATCTGTGTTACTGTTTGAGCCGTGATCTGTTGAAACTGGCAGCGTCTATGCCATACCATGTTTTTGTCCAGTCTTGCTGCCAGCATCTATGAGGTGGAGCTGCCCTTTGTCTTGAGTGTTGGATTAGCACAGTCCCATGGGGATCTCACAAGAACTTTATTAAAGTCAAAGAATAATGTAAAGAAAGTAAATTGAAAGGTGAGGTTGTGCCTGGAAGTCCTGGCATCACACAGGAATTGTTGAATAAGAACTGGACAAAAAGATATTTCAGGGGAAAAGTAAGTACTGTTTTTTCATGTACCAAAGGGCATTTTTGTGCCTGCAGCTCCTTGCCCTGCATGGCTCAGAGCTGCTTGAGAAATGGTGAATATGGAGAAGATCTGAGGAAGAGATGGTTCATTCTGTGGTATTCTTGGGGTGAGTTTGGGCTCAGTTGAATATGGAGGTTTGGCATTTGGCTGCAGTAAATTTTGGTTGTTAGCTGTTAAGCCAAGTCTGGACAAGGAATTCTGATGTCCTCTGGTTTTGCTCTGCAAGCTTAACTCAAAGCCTATTTCAACCCCTCCCCATCACAGCTGAAAAGATTTCTGTTCAACCCCTGCCAGTCAGGACAGACAGCCTCTCTCAGTCTGGAAGCCAAACGATGAAAACTGATGGGAAATAAATAATTTAAAATGCTCCATATGAGGTCTGGGGAAAAGACTTGAGCATATTTTGAATTTGAGGCAATCGATATCACTCCTTTCGGTATCCTTCGATACTAAGCCTTTTAGAAATGATGCTACGGATAAGGGAGTGAAAAAGTTTGCTTGAGGCAGATAGCTTGTTTTTCCTCCCCTCCCCTCCCCCTCCCCCTTCAGTTATCCAGGGCTGTTTTATCACCCAAACTTGAGGTAAATTGGGTTGATATTCAGAAATGTGATTTACTTCAACTAACAGCAATGGGAGTCTTTGTGTGACCAGTAAGCAAAACTTGGGTCTGTTCGGCGTTCAGTATTCTTAGCCTTGAATTGTATTTTCTTCAAGAATCAAGACCAAGCATCATCTTGAGCAAAGCTCTTCTGCCACCTCCTGGAGATATGGGATGTGAAGGCCTGGGCCTCCATTTGATCTGTGTGTGAACTTTTTAATTTTGCTGCACACCTTATGATGTACTACAAATCCAGTGGATGTGCTGCCTCTTTGGTTATATGTGCAAAGAAGTTACTGGAATGACAGGCTGGAGATATAAGGGGATCGCACTTTAGTCTTTACATGGAAATCTTTTCAGCAGCAAAGGTGAAAGCTTATGCCCTGGCTATAAAACAATTCTTTCCCAAGTGCAAATGTACCTCAACGTGACTATAGATGGTAAAAATCTGACCTGCACATGCTTTCCTGTAGATTTTTTTGATTCAGGATCAATCCTTTTCTCTGTACCTAAGGTCCAAGTAACCTGAGAACAGTGATAGCTCTAGTACTCCTAGCTGGCTGGGATCCTCGCTACCCACACGAGGGCTACTCTGCAGATACAGGTTACTCCCTGCTCCTGTGTGTACTTCCTAGTCCAGTTTTTATTGCATCTCCTGGTGTGTTGTGGTGCTGGGTTTGGTAGTAGTGGATCTAGCATGCTTATTGCAGGAGGGAAATAACAATCCATCAGAAAAGTTTTACTGAAGTGTATAAGTTCTGGTGTGGATGGACCCCACCATCCCCAAGTGAAGAGCTGAACCTGCTTGGGAAGAAATCACGTATCTGGAGGCTGCCCCATAAAATGATTAGACACCAGTAATTCCTTGAAGCTTAACCAGGAATCCATGCAGCACTGTTGCTGTGATGGAAGGGCAGTGCAATGCTGGGGTCAGGGGTGCCTTATTAGATCAACAAATAGGGCTGTGTAAGCCAAGAAACACTAATGAGCACAGTAACAAACCCCACTCATGCAGTAGCCACTTCTGCACCCTCAGACACCTTGTGTAAGACTGGAAGGCCAATTTGCGACAATAAAATATGTCACTTGAGAAAAAAAAGGTGGTACTTTAAGGGAAACAAAACATTTGTCTACCTCAAGATGCACAACTTTTGTGACAAGAAGTATGGATGTTATTTATATTTCTTATATATCCTCTAGAAAGAAAATGGTGCTATGGGTTTTAAGTTGCATTACAGTCCTGCTTGTACCTTGTCCTGATTTTTATATAATCCTTTTGATTAAAACATGCATATTTGTGTAGCTGGCTGTGTTGTCCAGTATTGCACTAGTGCCTGCGCTGCTGGTGTTCTTGTCAGTCAATAAATACCAGTTGTTTTCTAAGAATGTACATTTCTGCCTTTCAAGGAACATCCCCGGGAAATAGGTTTGAATAACTTCGTTCCTCCATTGGCACATTGACATTATTCCTTTAGTTCTCCTTTACCTGCACCCTCTCCAGAAGATAACTAGAAATGTCCATTTCTGCCCAGCCAACAGTAAGGGTTGCCCAAGTGGACTGAGCTCAGGTATGTTTGTGTTAAGGAGATGTGACACTAGTGAGACAAATCTTATCAAGAACATGTCAGTGGCATATTTCCTGTAGCAGCAAAACAAACTGGATGCTCGTGTACCTGGTTGCTCTGTTCTGCTGCTGGTGCCTCTGTGTCAGCTGTTTGGATGTGACTATTTGTGGAACTTGGCAACTGGGCTGATGCAACTGGTGCAAAAGTTGCTCAGCCTCAAAGACACGACTCCAAGGTGCCCTGTGCTCCTCAGACACTCCGTGGGGAGACAAGGGCGGTTGTCTGAGGGAAGCCTGTGGACATGTAGAGGAACACCAGATCATAGTTTTTGCAGGGAAGGATGATGGAGCTGGCCTTGTGCTGCAGTGATGACACCACACTAGTGGCTTTTCTTGCCCTTCATCTTGGGCACATGGGAGCTGCCAGCTCCAGCAGTCCTGAGCGATGGCTGAGAGTGGGTTTACCAGGTGATCCCAAATAGCTGCCCCAGACCTTGTTCTGGCACTAGGCCACCACAGCATGGTGACACCTCATCACATTGTGGCACTCAACAGTGACCACACAAGGTCAGAGGAAGGGCCATGGCCACAGGCTGTGTCTGATGCACATGCCAAGCTAAGCTCTACAGGAAGTGTGGTTAACTGTTGTGTCCAAGGCTCAGCGCACTCCATAGCCAATGCGTGCAACTGCCCAGGCCCAGCATGGCCCAGAGCTGCCAATCGTGGGCCACAACAGAGCCACTTCACACGGTGGTTTGCTTTCCAGTTGGGATCTTGTTGCCCCATCCCTCTTCCTCCCCCCCCCCGCCCTGCAGCTCACTCCTCTGCTCTTACACGTAACTTCTGAGTTTCAATTCTGGCCTGTTAGACGGGAGCATGGTGTTGCCCAGCCCTAAAGGTCCACATAGAGCTGTCCAGCTCCTTGGCATGTACCAAGCTGAAAGTGTGTCAGAAATACCATTCAGAGTAGTTGGGTTCTCTGGGGTAAAGCATGCCAGTGCACTGGGGATGGTAAATAATTCAAGACACTCATGGGTCATCTCCCAACCCTCTGCTCTAACCTACTCTTCTGGCAGTCCCTGTTGTCTCCTAAGGTCTGCCTAGCTTGTCAACCGGAGTAAGTGCAGTCCTTGCAAAATCTGCTTCCCAGGAAAGATAAAGCAAGCAATATGTCTCCATGGACAGGCTTCACAAAGTCAGTGGCATTTTCTTGGGGACTGGATGAGACAAGGGGGAGCAGATCTAGCACTGGCCTCATGCTAGGAATGTCTGTCTGTCATAAGCACCATCATGCCTCAGGGCTTGGGTCAGTTCGGTGTCCCCAGGAATGCCCCCCACCCCACCCCAAACAGCACTACTGAAATGGGGTAACCACTGTCCCTGGAAGTTCAGGAAGAGCCACACAGCTCTCATGTATCAGCCTCTTTAGCTTCTTCACTGATGAGCAACATGTGGCTTCTTGGGGAGATGCCTGTCTTAGCCTTTCTTGGGGCTTGTTTTGCACCCTCAGTTGTTCCCAGTTAATGCTTCCCCTGCCTCAGTGAAGCAGTGGTATCTACTTAACCTCCTCGGTGGATGAAGAGTGCTGACTCTGGGGATTTTTTGGGCAGATTGTGCCAGGGTGCGTTAAGAGTTCCTGCCCAGCTTGGCTCTGCTGTCTTATGAAGCAGCAGTTGGCTACCATGCTCTTCTGGATGCTCAGCAGCGCAGCATGAAGTCAACAAGAAATCAGTCCTCAGACAGATCAGGAAGAGATGCTGAGGAGAGGCAGGCTTTGCCTGTGTGCTGTTTTGAGTCATTTGCAGGCTGAATCTGTCCCAGTATGTTGCCTTAAGCATATCCTTACTGGCTACTTTTGCCTGTCAGCTGTTTCATGGCACCAGGGCTGTTAGGTCCAGGGCCAGAGACTAAACGGAAACCTCAGATCTTGCTGTGAGAGGAAATGGTCCTAGAAGAAAAGGAGCATTGGTGGAGAATTGGGTGGCAGAACATGGTGAGATATGCCATCCTCCCTCGGCAGTGTCAGGCAGCACAGAGTCTGGGCACACAAGGGGCCAGCCAAGCCCTTAGCAGGCAGGTACTTTTCCTGAGATCATCTGTTCCTGGGCTAATCGTGATGTGAGGTATTTGTTTTTTCAGTCCTATTGAGCGTACACAGAGTGGAGGGGTTGTGCATGCGCTGGGTGGGTGCAATGAAACCTCCTCGTGCTGCTTGTTCCTGTCGCAGTGGGATTAAAATGTCATGGGAAAGAGCTTCTGGCAAATGAGGCAAGTAGGATGCCTGCTCATTTGTGCGGCCATGCTGAAAATCCCCCGCCTTGCTGGATGGAAAAAACTGGACCATCGGGGCCGGACAGGCCTCCTGACTTTTTGGGAGATGTGCTGGGTTTGGGGCAGACATGCTGTGATGGCTCCCAGCCAGCCCTTCCATCACTCCCCCAGACAGCGGAGACCTCCAGCAAGCTCTTTGAAGGCACAGCTCTCACTGGGCAAGAGAGCAGCAGGAGTCCCAAACACAAAAAACAGAGGGTAGTTTGCAAGTCACATCTTAGATATAGGAAATGCTGGAAATACCTTTTCTTGAGAGATTAATGTCTTCTAGGCCAGACTGCTTCTCTAAGTAGCATCATGGATGGTCAATGTCGCCTTGCTTTGGGCAAGCAGCTCAATGCAAGCACTTAATAAATAGCACAAATCAGATTCCTGTTTCATGTCAAGGGTATTAACCATCACTGGGTAGCTCTGGCAATTCCCAACCAAACAATTTTTCCCTCTCATCCACAATTGCATCTAAACTACTGTGCAAATCAAACATCCCCTACCATGGCAGCTGCAAAGTGTGTGAGCCGTGTGTCCTTAGCACAGCTTTGTCACTGTCCACATTTTCAACCTGGATGCTGAAATACCGCTCGATGCTCTAGCTTCTTCAGTGCCAGCATTTGCTCTACACATAGGGGTAACGGGAGCAACCCCGTGGCTGGAAATCAGCTGTCTACACCCACCTACAGAGCCTGTGCTCACCTGTACCACTTCTGCAAAACCTCTTTTTGTGCTCTGGTTTCTGTAATGGCAAAGCACATCCTGCCCAGGACTCAAGACTTGGGCATATGTTTGTATGTGCTTCAGATTCTAGTTTTCTAAAACTGAATGCTTTAGGGATTTCTGACCTAACCTTAGATGTCTGAAAGCTTAAGCTGCAAATATGAGTCAGTCAAGGGAAAGAAACAGGCACCTCCCAGAGCAGGCCATCTATATAAAAAATTTAGGGTAAATGAACTCTGCTAGCTTTTTCCCAGCTTATGCTAGTTGTAAATCCCATAACTGTGCCTGGGACAATAGCCTCTGCAACCTGTGATGTGTTTGCTAATGCCTTTCTTCTGCAATTGTCTGAAAGGCTTTGTGAAAAGTTTCTGCCAGGACTCATTTTTGAACTGTAAAAAGCATGATACCTGCTGCAGGCATTTCTGGACCTAGCATGACTCTCTTACTTCCAGCACCCACGTTGTCCTGAGGCTTTGATTAGAAACCTGAGTTGACAGTGTTGGATGGTATTGTCTCTGTCAGCTCCTAGCCGAACTACCCATTCCTATTAGCATCCCATGTTATACAGCACATTTTAAATATTAATGCCTATAGATAAGACATTTTGGCAGCCATACTGGATAGAAACTATCCATCAGAATATAAATTTCTGAAAGCTTTTTATCCCTTTTGTCTGTGGATAGAGGCATGTCAGTAATTTTCTGTACTTAATGATACTCCTCATTTCCTATCAAGATGCTTATTTTTCCCCTGAACTTACATGTCTCTGCTGTTTTTTAACGCAGTGTCACAAATGTTTTCCAGAGTATTTTGGAGATTCTTCTCCTTTTTGTCTCAGTTAGTGGAATATCAGGTCTGCAAATGTTGATGCCTTGGATCTATCAGATAGTGATGATATTGTCAATATCTGTTGGTAAAACATTTTGGATGCAGAAGTAAGTCCCAAGACCACATAGGAAAGGTCCCTTCCAAATGGTATGTTAAAACTGCTCAGCGGCTAGCCCTGTTTTAGAGACCTTGCAGAATCAAGATATACTACCTACAGGGATGCTTTTAACTGAATGTACAACAGGGCACTTAGATTTTGTCACCTTTGCCCTATCTGCTGCCAACTGCTTTCCTATATCACTACAGGCAGCTGGGAATTGATATTAGATATCAGATCCTAGGCCCAGCATGTGTTGAGCTATAAGACATTTGCTTTAGTGCCAGGTGCAGTATCATTTGTAGAGGCATCTGTGTTCTCACATTTCAACTGCTTTGCACCTCGATAGACCCCTGCTTATGCAGAGAAATTTTAGATGTCTGTGCAAAACTCTGACCCTGATAGGTCTGGTGACACGACTCTGTGTATGGACAGAATGAAGAAGCTGACCAAGACAACACTACATGCTGCTGAAACGTCCCCAAAAGGAGGTCGTCTTGGATTCAGCCCTTACCTATTAAAACAGTTATTCTTCTGAGTGACCTGTTGGCCCTTGGTAGGGCTCTGCTGTGGATCTAAGCTTGCCTTATCCTGTTGTAGAGATACAAATCCATGCCCTGTAGTTGCCTCAATACCACCTTCTTCTTGACTACTGCCTGACCTACTTTCCTGGTGTTCCTCCAATGTCCCTTACCTCACTTTGCTTTTTATTCAGTTTCTGTTCCCTCCCCCATCCCTGAGTCAACCAGATTCTTTATCCTTCCCTCTGTGCTGCTCTTGCCAAAACCCACCCGCCTCTTCCATTTCTCCATCCCCTCTTGCTTTTAGTAGGAAAGTTATTCATGGCATTGCACTGCCCCAGGCAAGCTCCAGTGCAAAAATACCTTGGGAGCATGGGGGCATGGCTGGGGTTAGCAGGGTAAGCAGGGCCAAATCCAGCCATACCTTGTAAGCAGGCTGCTCAACCACGCACATAAAAGACATATTGTATGTGGACAGGGAGAACAGTTGTTAGTCTCCCCGCAACCTGTGTGGTGGCTACAGCTGTGGTTTATGCTCATCTGCAAGGCACTTCTCTCCAGCTTTTGGGACTTGTGCTTGTCCTGAGAAGTGCTGTCAGCAGGGTGTGAATTGGAGTACTCATACAGTCACTCCAATTCCCATCAGAAAGTCCCTGGTCTGTGAGAGCTGCAAGATGTGAAAAGGTACTTGTCCCTTCCGTGTATCTCAGCTACAGTCCAAAATCAGGGCTTGTTTTGATTTTCCTCTCTCTGTTTCAATTTTGGGGCAAGTTCCCCCGGTGTTTAATCCTTTTACCCTTCCCTGAATTCAGCAGGTCAAGCGATAGAGAGAAGGAAATGGAGGAAAGGAAAAAGAGCGCAAGAACATGACTGTGAAACTGTACTGTCACCCAGCTGTGGGCACAAGTGACCCACAGGGAGAGCAGAAGCCAGGAGACAAGTGCAGATGAGGTGGGAAACCCTTTCCCAATCGTGTTTGCCAGCAGATGCTTGCCTGTTTGACTGGACAAACCCAGCAGCATGGAAGACAGAAATAAAGATCAGCAGCTTGTGCTGATCCAGGTTGTGACTGTTGTGTTACTGACTTGGGAGAGGGGGAGAATGATCCCCTCCCTGCTATCCAAAAACACCCTGAGGTCACCTGAAACCAGCACACTTTTATTAAAAAAAATCTCCTTAAACATGTTTTCCCCTCCTCTGCGCTGAGCTGCTCTCCGGCTCACCCTGCGTGCCCAGAGGCTCTGAAAGCCACAGCCCGCGCAGGTGTTGTGGAGGACGGAGGGCTCTTCTCCCGCCCTGGCTCCGGAAAGGATGGGGGAATTGCTGAAGGGGGGGTGACACACATCAGGAACCAGAGCTGCCAGCATTACGTCTCACGTTTCCTCCTGCTCGGGCTGTGGAAAGAGCTGGGTCAGGTTTGAACAAGAGGTTTAGTCTGTGGCTCATAGCCCAAGGTCAAATGAGATTTCTGCAAGACAGACAGCGGCATGTCATATTAGATTGTTTTTACAGCGATAACCCAACGCCCTCCCGAACCCTCAGCCCCCAGCATCCAAGCAAAGGTTTTCAGGGGGACAGAGCAGCATGGCCATCCTCTCTTCCGAGGCATGACTCCAACATCATCTTCCTAGCTGTTGTTGATGTGTCTGTGACCATGGGTAGCTCCCCCATGCCCTCAACTATTACGTTTTGGGCAGCACAGTACAAAGATGCCCAGGCTGATACTAGGCCTCCAGATGTTAACATAACACAAATATTAATTGCCATTAACATTAGTAAGTAAGGGCATGCACATTCCTGGGGAAGCTTTGGAGTATGAGTCTCAATTCCAGACAATGGACTGATGTTGTCCCAGTCTGCCTCGGTGTGGAGGTAGAATTCAGTTTGACGTAAGAGCTTCCTGGGTCTTGGGAAGAGTAAGGAATAGTCTAGGAGCATTTGTTCCTCTTCCATCGCCATTGAGTGTTTTCCATAATTTCAATAAGAATTCATGTAAACCTCCAAAAAGCTCAGCTTCCAAGAGTGACTGAAGAGATTTTGATTGGGAAAGAAGATCACCTTTAGAGCATCACCCATCAACCCTCACTATGCTGTGAGCCAACTCCCCAGCCTATGAATGAGGCACAATTTTCCAACCTCATCTCCCTTGAAAGTTTAACTGGCTGGTCTGGCTTGGCTGCAGGGTCCACCATGTCATCTGCTTACAATTCTGCAAGACAACCCCTGAGAAGATAAAGCCTGTCACACAGTTGCTTACAAACTTGTGGCTGTTCAGGTTACTACCCTGGCTGCATTGTAAATCCCAAGGGATGAATTTGTTTGAAAAATCCAACCATTTGGATGGTTGTTTAAAAAGCAAACAAATGTAAGAAAAGAAAGTTATAGATTCTAATGCATGAGACCAAAGAAGTTTGGAGTGACTGGAGGCTATTCCTTAATCCTCCTGTACTTCGATTTATGCTTCTTTGATATGAAGAGAAGTAAATGAACAGACCTACTTCTCCTAGACTGAAATTCTCTCCTAGATTGAAATTCTCTAATAATACGTGGAAATACAGCAATTCTACAGCCCTCTTAGAGACCAGAGTTGCAGACCAGTGATGTGATGATGCCGTTATGTTCAACTGCAACAATTAGCTCCTTCCTATCCCTTTGGTTTCTACACAAGTTGTTATGTCCTTTTGTAGTGACTGGGTCAAATAAATTGCATCTGTGAAGTTAAAAGGAATTGGCTAGGAAGTTTGCAGGCATTAGCAATGATGTTTAATAAATCTTGGGTTACTGGAGAAGTTATGGGGAGGAGGGGAAAAGGTCCTGTTGAATTGTGGACTGGTTTCATTGATGCCCAGAAAATGATGGAAAAGCTGACGCGAGATGTAATATAAATCTGTGTAGCTTTAGCTGCAAACTGCTAACTCACATTGTCTGTTACCTATTAGAATAAACAGATATCTGTTCTTGGAAGTCTCTTCCTTCCCTGTCTGCTGTTTATCTCCCTCTTTGATAAATTAAGTAGGATATGCTTCTCTTTTCTAGGTATGAAGGATACTTTCCGTATCTAGAGTCATTCATTTTATGTAGTGACAGAATATGTTCTGTTTTAAAAATCCAAAATAATTATTGTCCATTCTGAATCAATATAAATGAGACTAATAAAGCAATTGCAAGGGAATTATTCTCTAATAGGGATGTTCATAGAGGGGTTTGCTCCCGGCATAGCCACATTCAAAACATGCTGGTGATTGGACTAGCGTAAATCATTATCAGTAAAAGTTGCAGAAGACCTAAATAATCTTGTGTAATTAAAACCAGAAGCCAGGTTTAAAGAATACTCTGGATTGCATTGCAGCCAAGCTTATTTAAATAGCATGGTTGGGACTTACCCACTTCATGCAAAGACTGTGCAGACCCTTGAATATAAGCTTCTTGTCTAGGTCCCCAGCAGAGAGGAAGGCACTTCTTGAACTCAACTCCCTTATTTCTCCATCAACTGTAGAAAGTCTTTAGGAGTGGGTTTTATCAAAGTGCATGGGTGTGTAGAGTTGTAGAGGGGGGTCCATCTCCAGCTGCAGTGTTGCAATGTTTATCCCCTCTCTAACTGCGGAGTGCACCATGCAGGTATCTAGCTCAGCATATCTCAGCTCCCCTTCTAGCTGAATTAGGACCTAGTCGATACAGTGATGGCACAACTTGCTACTGCAAACAGCAAGACACACAGATGCTAAAACTACATCCAGGAGAGGACTGTTAGGAATAGGCCCCTGTACTGGTAAAAAACCTTACTAAGACATTTTGAAAAAAGTGCCTGCCCCCTTTTTTCCCCAGTGATCTGATCAAAGCAATAGCATTCAGACCAGGCTCTGAAGAAAAGCAGACACTGAGAATGGGTGTGCTTCAACACCGGGTGGTCTTATATCTCTGTTCCTACTATTGCCTTTGGGGACTGATGTGGTGTCTTCTAGGCGAGAGGCTCTGCAGCCCATCCACAGTGCCCAGAACTACCTGGGAGCCCCCTCCCAACATGATGCCATTTCTTAGATCTCTGAACAATCTGCTCTGCTCAGCCTCTTCTTCCCCGATTAATAATGTTGCTGTCAGTTTGGATTACAGCCCTCTACTTTCTTTGTCTCAGCTTAAAATACTTGTGGTTTCATATTCTGTCAGAAGAGATATATAAGAGAAGTGCTTTGCTCAAAGTGCAGATGATGATGGAAAAGGAATGTGTTGCTACAAATTCCTGCAGGAGTCTTTATTGGTTTCCTCGGGACTTATTGAAAGGCAAAAATATAGGGAGGGAGTGAACAGGATGAAGGGAACGGAGAGCTTATGGGAGCTGCATATTGTGGCATTGTGAGAAAGTTAAGACAAGTCTGTGGCTTGAACAGAGATAACAGTGAAAGGGTTTCTACAGTTATCTAGGCAATTTCTTTCATTGCTTCACTATTTGTCCTGTTAGGGAAAAAAAAAACACAACACCCAAACCAAAACTGAATGCCCAACTGAATTTGCTTTTATGGAAAATTAAGTCCCTTGCTTATTACTGCATTTGTGACAGGAAGAAATTTCCTGTGACTGGTTGACTGGCCATGGTCCTTCCCATGTCACAGCGATCCTGATTAACTTCTGCTAGAGGAATGCCTTTTCTTCTGCCCTAACTTCACAATATCAGCTGCCACCGTAACTCCTGCAGCTCACCAAACTCATTTCAAAAACACATAAGACCCCAAACTTGTCTCAGTTTGTAGGCAGAACCAGTCCTTTATAAATCATACATCTTAAGCAGCAGCCACTCCACATATATCTCATGGGATTTATATCTTCTAGCTTTCTTGAAGGAGACAACACGGGTATGTCATTTACCTTTTTAAAACATCATTTCCCTTCTCCTTATTTTTTTAGATTATTTCTCAGTCTCTCAGACATATTTTCACATGAAGTGCTGTCTTTCACTATATCTGCTACCCTGTAAATGAGGGATGTTGGTCTTAACTCCATTTTAGTTTGCCTTGCTAACTGAAACAACAGTTGTTCCACTTATCAGTCTAAAATTTTGATATTGGCTTAGACTGGACACTCGTGTCTTACATAGCAAAACCAGCCCTGATTTAAGCTAATATCTCTGTATTCATGCTATTGCATTCTCTATGCAATGGAGATTAATTTCTAACTGGCAAATATTTGATGATTCGGTAGCTCTTCAAAGAAGATCCAAAAAATAGAAAAGTGTTAGATCTTCTAGGAATAAAATATGAAATGTGGATTTGAGGCTGACAAAGACTGTGGTGGGGCATAGGAGTATCCACCACTGTCCTTTGCAATGCTGGGATGGATTGAAGATGCTCCTACCGAAGTAGGGCATACCCAAAGAGAAATGGAGGTGGCCATAAACAGAATTCCTCCCAGTTATGGGAAGAAGGGTAAGTCATGACAATAAGATCAAGGTCAACAGCTAATTTCAGAGCTGGCGATGTGAGAATGGTTTTTGATGCTCCCTCCTCAGGGTGCATTTATTAAAAACAATTTATTTCTAGTAGATAAATCTAACTGTAGGGAATCCTTTTGAGCTAAAGACTAGCATGACTTAGACAAATGTCAAACCGAGAAATGGAAGAGAAAGTTGGGAGATTCTTGTGTGAACTCCACAGTTGTAAGATAAAGGAGGATAAAACAGTGGACAAGTTACATCACCTGGGCAAGCACGTGGAGAGTAAAAGTAAGAAAATTCCTGTGTTGGTGAACAGCATGGTGCTGTGGGCAACATGGACAATGAAGCATTCCCTTAACCTTCTTTCAGATAGGGCTGAACCCCTGCCCTACTTGCTCCTCCTCACTCCCTTATCTGCATTATCCACATCCAGGAAGACGCTTATGGAGCTGCGCTGGTCATCCGAAATCATGCTAAATCTGGGTGGTTATATCACACCACCATTCGGTTCTTATCAAACTGTCCTGCATGCCTTGAAAAAAGCAGTGCCTTGGAATAAAAAGGGAGAGAAAAAAAAGTGATGTGACTGGCTGTAGGTTTGTATATTCGATCTCAGTACTAAGCAAAAGATTCTGATGGAACATGTAATGGAAGAAGTGGGATTTGGATAAAAGACTGGTTTATCAGAGGACAATTGTGATAGACCAGTCAAACAGTTTGATAAAGCAACTGTTTTCCTAAAAAAAAAAAAGAAATCTGAACTAATTTGAAATGAGTTCTTATCTTGTCTTTTAACATGCAGGAAGACCTTGCTTGGTTGCCATCTTGGTTTAGAAAAGGTATTCTTTATTCCAGTATCCTAATCATTAACTAATGCAAATTCTCATAATACCAGAACCAGGACTGAACCGGGGGCATTGCACAAAGTTTCATAATTAAAATTCATAATCACTTCCTGGAGACACCTTATTGACATTGGAGGTAAATTATGTTTTTCTAACCTACTCCAGTGACTCACATGAAAACAAGATACATGAATCCACTTGCTTCTCTCTTAGCCACCAGGCTTGTTGCCCTCACACTGGAGCTGAACTGTTTTGGTGTGATCTCTTCTTGAAAAGTCCATGTCAGCTGTGTCCTAATTTAATGTGTTAATAGCACAAAGCTGGGAGGCACTGCCAAGACAGAAGTAATAGCGATATCCTGGGGCGTGTCTCTATGTCTCTGACAATGTGTAACAGAAAAGAAAGAGATGTAATTCAGGAGTATAGAATGGAAAGATGTACATTTACAAACTCCTCACAGCACCTTCTGCTGTAAATTTGGAGTTTGTCTCTGGAAAGCATCAGGGGAGAAGAAAAGCTTATGAGTAGAGTCAGTCACTGAACAGATCTGAAACTTCATATGATGCAGCCATGAAAACCAGAAAGTGAGATGTTCAGAGGGTGGGAAGAGTTGGGGCGGGGGAAGGAGAGGGGAATTGCACAAATGTAGAAGGCTTGTTGCCATCAGGTTGCTTCAGTCTGGTAGTGGCTAGTGGTTAATAAATTTGGCACCCATAAGAGTGAGATTGAGGAGGGTAATTTCTTACATGTGGCTACTGCTCTCTGCTACAAGGAGAGGACTATGACCCTGAAAGAAGTTTTCTGAGCATAATGATTCTTGCGTGTCAGAAATCACGAAGAACCGACTTAAATATTTTTAATCCAGTACGGCTGACCCTCTGGGCTGTAACTGTTCTTGTGTGTGGCTGGATGACAAACGAGGGCACAGCCATCACCAACCACCCTTTACCATATGGAGGGGGAACAGAGGAGCAGATGAGAAATTCATCTGTGACCAAGCGCTAGTGTGGAGAACCCGAAGATTATAGAGCAAATTGGAGGATATGCCCTGCATATCCTCAGAGGCTTCAGTCACTGCCCCTGGAATAGGCACTAGCCTCATAATAAGTGTCCTCTGTTGCGTCTGAGTTATATTGAAAATGTCTGCCTCCCCATCCCAAGCCTGCCTGCCTAAGGCTGCTTTGAGCATGATGATTTTCAGATATTCATTTCTGTTTCAGCAGCCAGTTAATTGATTCAAGTGTTACTGATCTTGGTACTACCATGCACGACTTCAGTAAGTCTGTCTCAACAAAGTTCTTGTTACTCCAGGGTCTTGCACTGGTATCTTGAATGATATTTTCAATTGGGTAATTTCTTCCTGCCATCTAAGTCTATACTCACATCACCACAGGGGCTTCCTTCATACACAGAGCAGTGCCCACCAGATGGACCCTGGATAGAACCTGGACAAAGCACATTTTCAGTATTGTTTAACCAGTTGCTTTCTCTTATAGAAATTATTTCCCTTAGGGGAATTTATCTTTATTCTAGCCTCTAGGAAGCCTTTGCACTGTTGGTGTCTAGCCCATGGGACATGATAGGAATGGAGCTATCCAGCTGTCTTCTAAGCTCCCTCATCTCTTGATTTTCTTTCTGCTTTCTTCTTCCACAGTTAGGCTCTCAACCCCTTCTTTTGTTCTCCCCAAATGCTCCTTTTATTCATTGGTCAGACAGAAGTTCCCTTATTTCATGTGTTGGCCACAAAATCCTTTTCTTTTGCTATTTTCTGTTGTCTTTTCTGGTCTGAGTTCGCTCACTCTTGGTAATACTTGGTTGTTGGCAACCCCACCTTGTGTCGTATATGAGGATACTTGACCTTAGATCTTGCATCTCTCCAGCTTTGGAGAAGTTCCTCTTTGGTGGGGGCCAGTGACTCTCGATCCTTTTCCCTCCCTGTGTGTATTTCCATTCTAGCACAGTCTTTCATCAAAATTGAGCATAGATGTTAGGGGTTGGGTAAGCAGTGAAATGCAGTTGTCTCCAGATTTGCACCTGGAATTTCTGGGTTTTTGTGTTAGTGCCTGGGTAGACGTCAGGGGTTGTAGACAGGTTGTAGATAAGACAGTTGTCCTGTTAATGTAAGAGTGGTTCCCTATGGCACAGGATGGGTATCACAGGAAGAAAAGGATCTAGGCGGGCACCGAAGGGGCTATGTACAGGGCACACTTGTTCATCCTTCCCCCATTCCTTATTACACCAGATACCTAAGAATAGCCAAACTGAGAGTCAGGGGAGCAAGAACAGGTAGGACAGGTCTGCTGTGCCTGTGGCCTTTTCATGTGCCTACACCTAGGAGAATGAGAGGTATTGCATGCCCCTCCATCGTAAGCTGCTGCTAATGATTCCTTCTGCCCGGAGGACACAGTTGGGATCGATGGAGGGTCAGCCGTTAGACATACATTTCCCAATGCCCAGCATAGCACGCGGGGTCAGGGAGCTAATCATCACTCCTATCTTGCCTGCCTTGCTGCGGTGTCCAGCCTAGGGCAATTGGAGGTGCATTAAAGATTAAACAAGAGGTGGGGGGTCTAGTGAGTGTGTTGGAGTAATTCCAGGGTGGGTGGGCAATGGTTGGCCCAAGCGAGTGGATTTCTGCTGCAGCGGCCCCTACTTTAGATCTTTCAGCCGAGCAAACCGGCGGCATCTCTGTTGAGGCAAAAAATGCCTCTAGCTAAAATTCCACTATCTGACCTCAGAAGGGCTCCAGCTGTTTCTGCCACCAACAGAGCAGCTAGAAGAAGAGTTTTAAAGAGGTTGGCCATGCTGAAAGAGAAATGCACTTCTTCAGAGGGCCTGGCAGGACTGAGCCTTCCTCTTCCTTGCTCACTCCTTTCAGCGTAAGTGCAAACACAGTGTGACCTGAGTGTTGGCTATTCTCAGATGAGTGTCTGTCACTTGCCAGCACCATGCCGTGTGGATTTACTGCAGGACCTTGGCACCTCTTCTAAAGTGGGAAGACTAAACAATTGCCTTGCTTGAAATACTCATTCCTAATGCCTCCAACCTCTAAAATCAGTACATTGCAACTCCTGTCCCTACTGAAATAAAAACATTTTCATGGGATTAGGAAAACACCTTCCATTTGAGGTGTGCTTAGTGGCACAGGGGCTCATCCCACGACTCTGAATACATTGGTGTCAGTCTCAGAGATGATTTAGGCAGGCAGTTCACACACCTTCCTCCTTTGCAGGGCTAATCAGCGTGTTGCATGTTAGCATCTAGTGTTAACAAGTCTATTCAGACTCCAGTGGTCATGGGAGTGCATTCATATCTGGCTTGGGTACCTATGAGTCATCACCGGTAGCTGTGCCTTTAGAGGCTAACTGAAACGCTTGGCACTTGAGGAAGGTAGGAAAATGGTATGGCTGGCACTTAGCGATGCTGTCGAGCTGTGTGGGCTCAGGAAGCGGTGCTGGCTGATTGCCATCCTGCAGACCCTGCCCTTCAGTTCCCCAGATCCACAGCTTTTCTTTGAGCCTTGAATTCACAGCCATCATTGTGTAAATAGCAAAAGAAGAGCAGAGGAAGAGACTCATCCAGAGTAATGTGCTGAGTCAGAGTTACAGCCATGAGGAAAATGCGGGACCCCCCATTCCTTCTGGCAAGCATTAAAAACTGTCCACTTCAGGGATAATCAGTTTCAAGGCTTGCCATCTAGTGAAAGAACCTTCCTAAGGAGACTTGACATGGTGAGGGCTCTTTGTCAGAGCTTCCTCGACTAATAATTCAATGTCCCCACCTGAGATAGTTAATCTGTGCTCCCTTTATGGTCAGTGGAAGAATCAGGCCCTCAAAGGATGAATGCTCTCTAAAAAAGGCCAAATGAATTGCTCCGAGCCTTTTTTGTTCACTGAGTATGAGCAGAGCCTAAGGTGACTGGCTCACACTTGACATCTCACTTTCCAGCTCCAGGACTGAGATGAATCCCATCCGTGTGGTCTCAGGCCCTGGACACTCACCTGCATGCTCCTCTTGCTGATTGGGGGTAATGTTTTCAATGGCATTAGATGACATTAATTGAAACAATTTTTAGCTGTGCTGATCTTCTGTGATTCCTTTTGATCATGGAGCTTCATGCCCTTCAGCTAGACTCAACTGTAAAGCATCCTCTCAACAGGCTCCCATCTAGGTTTGCCATTGCCAAAAGAGCAATTCAGAACATGGGCTGCAGTTGCTATTCTTATAAACTGAGCATTATGTATTTTGTGTGATACAAGGGAAGAGTTATTCATTTACTGGAATTATCCTTTTATCAAGTCAGTTTCCTATTGCATTTCACCCTCCATTGCACTGGCAGTTCATTCTTTAACAAGGCTGTTTCTATTCTTGAAAGTATATTTAAGAGGTTTTGCAATTTTACCGTGAAATACAGAGCGTTTCCTTTTCTTTTCAAAAATGTGTTCCAAGCATCCTTGAATTCCGAAGAACTTGGAGCAACAATGAACAAACCTATCAAGAAATTAAAAGATAACAAAGAGGACCTCATGAGAACTTTCCCTAAATTGTCTTTGAAGGAATCTATTATTGTATTTTAATTTTAAGCACTTTTTACTTGTCAGATTTATTTTCTGTTTCCTGTTGTAGCCTTTGTTTCCCCAGTCCCGACTTGTGCTGGAAATCTCCTCCTGGGTCCTTTTGTAAACTTCTGGTTAGACTCATGAGAGAGATTCAAGCAGTGGTGACCAAACTCTGCAATGCGCGATTTGAGGTGTTCAGTCATGCACAACCCCAAGTACAACATTTGTGAGGAGTGGATTGCCTACAAAGCAGGATAGCATGGGGTAACTAATCAGGCAACAGGCAATGCTAGAGCAGAGAAGTGAGGCTTAATTCTGCCTCTCTGGGGGTCATAGGCAGAACACGGGAACAGCATTGAAGCCATGAGCCAAGTCAGGACAGGAATCGGGAAGTGGGGTTGAAAGCTAAAAGTCAAACCACAAATTATCTTGCCGCTTTCCAGTAGCTCATTGTGAATTAGCAGCAGAAATGCCCGTGCTGTGGGTGTTTGTTAATCAAGCATGGAGATAAAGTTCCAGGAAGGGCAAATTTGTCCCCGGTACGAGTGAGCCCTCAGTAGCTCCACTGGCTCTGCTGGGTCCCCTCTGAGTGGGCTCCTCTGCACACATATGAAGAGATTTCTTCATCACAGCTGCATCCTGACTATTTCACAGGGGCTTGTATGACCACTTTTTGGTTCTTAGCTCTTACATCCTGGTCAATTACAGACTGTAATTTCTATCAGATTTTTTTTTAAGATCAATCAAATCTCTTCCAGGGCTTGATCAGTCGGTGGTCTGGGTGGGGGAGTCTGTTGTGTGGGCAAAAGCTTATCATGGGAGGTTTTAAAAGGACAAGGGAAGTTAGGTATCTTCATGGAGGAAGACAAAGGGAAGAGGGTCTTTTTTAAGCTAAGATTTTAAGATGATGGACCAACATGGTGGAGAGCAGCGTGTTGGAGATTTTGTGGGTGAACTTCAGTTCTGGCAGCCAAGCCATACTAATAAATATATCCCGTGGATCTTTATCTATGTATTTTTTCAGTTCTTCTTGGCCAATGTCTTGAGTTCCCCTCAGCCTCTTCAAACATTGCACCATATAAGCAGAAGCAAAAAAAAAAAGAGATGCCTTTAGAACATTTGAACCCACAGGTGGAAATTACAGTTGAAATAAAAACCTGGTTTGCTGCACAGAGGAATATATTATAATATATTGAAAGAAAATTCAGCAAGAAGAACTCAGCTGAGAATTCAATCTGTGAAATTCTTCTAAACTCAATTAACCTACTCCAATAGTTCTCTCTGAATGGGATGATGAGAATCAGTCAAATTTTCTCCCAAGGACTAGAAATAGTGTGCTTGTCAGAATAAGTCTCATGAGTAAACAAAGCAGACAGAAGAACATAACAGTTATCCTGGATTAAAAGTCCACCTAAAGATACTCAGGGATGAACATGTGAGCAGGGCAAGCAGGTAGGAGACTTCCCCAGGATGTTCTTCCAGTCTCCAGAACTTGCAGTGCAGGGGCTCACAGAGGAAGACATCTCTGGAGTAACTGAAATCTCTTCAGTAAAGAGAAAAAATAGATCATTTTAGTCAAAAGATCAGACATGGGCAGGTGGGGTGAAATTGCCTGTGAAAGCTGATGTCAAGAACTAAATTAATTATTTGCAGTGGTTAGGGTGGCTGTGGAGAAGGGCAAAGTGGAGATGGCTTGTAGCAAGTTGAGCAACCACCATGCTGCACTTGTAGAAGCAGAGCAAGCTGGATGTCAGCCCTGGGTCATTGGAAGTTGTGAGTCACCAGCCGAGCTTTTGATGAGACTGAAGTGTTCAATCAGGGGAGAGTCATGGCATGATGGGCTATTAGCTTGGTTCTTGAGGTGGCCGCTGCTAGATTAGCTTCTCATCATGAACTTCCACGATACTGATGTACCTTACCAGAAGAGGTGTCTCAGGGGTGGACAGGCCAGCACAGCTGGATAGTCCTCTCTTGAAACAAGGACATGAAAGATGTGGGAGCTTCTTATGCCAACAGGAAGTTCAATCTCAGTGCAGCCAGCCAGCTCTCACTGTGTTAATTCAAATAGGACTGTATCCACTCTCATGGTGTGAAAGAATTATGCAGCGTGCATCATGGGGTACATTAAATAACTAGACAGTGTCATGTTTGGTTCATAACACTGGGATTGCCAGTTCTTCTACATGGGTATTTCATGAGGGATGAGGTCCTGTCACCAGGGACAGGTAGATCTCTGCTGACACATGGGTGGCCCTGTTCTGTATTGGTCCTTTCTCAAATACAGATTCACGGGTACCTCCTGCTATGTAAATGCCCTAGTGCTTCATTGACTGGGCTTCATTCTCTACTCATCCTGTTCCTGTTTACCTTCCTTAGAGATTTCTCCTGGCCACAGCCAGGGACACAACATGGAGCTAAAAGGATCTTGGACTTGATTTGGATTTGACAATCCTGTGTCCTCATGTCTAAACCAGGAGGGCTCTGTACAGTCTGTTCATCTCTCAGCTATGTTTAGGTATACTGTTCACACTTCATGTAATACTGGGAAGAAATAGACACCTGTCTTGCTGCTAAGGCATTGATTGAGAATGGTTTATAAAAATATATAATTTGTGATGTAGTTCAGCAAACAAAACCAGTGACCAGATGAAATATATTCCACTTTGTCTAAATGAGAGTGAATGGCTAGTTGGCAATGAAAGTGAAAGACAAGAGAAGAGCCCTTCTACTGAATTGTATCAAAAAATAAGAGTTAAAGAGAAAGTAGGTTCTTAGACAGCAAGACAAATTGAAGATCCCACATCTACATTTCAAAGACTTCATTGTCCCAAGGCAAGACAAACAAAATGGTATTTGCATATTCACTGACACTGGAACAGTATCCAAAGGCATCAGCCAAATGGAAGAAACTGAGAGAAGGGAGGTGAAATTAGCACACAATGTATTTCCTCAAATTGAAAAATGAGATGGAAGGAGTAGGAGGGGAAGCTCCTAAAAGAGTCCTTTGATGCTTGTTTTTTCCCGAAAGGAAAGAGTACATGGGGAAGCTGTGATTTAAAACTGCAGTTCAGTGATACGCTAAATCTAACTTGAGGGTTTTTAGTGCTACAACAGAAATACCACAGCCTCACGACTCAACGTGCTGATCTGGAATAAACTTTTTGTGCCAGTTTGAATTTGTTCAAATAGGGCTGATTGGTTAACTTTGTGCCAGCGTATTTCATGTCAGATATGCCATCAGCACGCAAACAGAAGTAGCATTTTGTTAGACCTCCCTCAGCTTGTCTGTAGGCCTTTTCATCAGTCCCTTCTTTCTCTCTTCCCACTCACATAATCTTCAAGTCACTGCCTCCATGCATCACCACATCCTCCATAAGTAGCTCAGGGCCTTATATGTTTCTTTCCACTTTGGACATTCAGCATCTTTGGTCCTGTCCTTGTCATGGATCTTCACATGGACCTTGCCTTGGTCATTGCCTCCACATCAGGCTTTACTGTCACAATAGTGTTGACCTTCTGATACTGCAGTTTAGCATCCTCCCCAAGCCAGATTCACACCCCCAGAAACAGTGAGATCCGCTGCAACCAATACGTCCTTCTTTTATCTCCTGCAGACGTGATTCTGTTCACTACAGTTCTGATGACATCCAGGCAGAGTCTCTTGTAGGAGGACTGCTGTGCTGCAGGATTGGAGAAGTGCGGGACCAAGGTCAAAGCCCTGGAAGAAGCCTATGGGAAGGACAAGGATATCTGTGGCCCCTCATTACTGAAGAGAAATTCTGTCTGTGCAACACTTCTATGGAGTGTGTGTGGGAAACCTTGCAAGAGTGTTAAGATAACTTCTTCCCCTCCGTGAAAGTGTGGCAACCTGGAGAAAAGTGTACCTCCATGGGAAAGCAACTCTCAAAGAAATTGAACCATAGGAATCACAACAGTGCTGGTGGAAAGACACCCTTGGAAGTCTCCAGCTTAACCTTCCCTGGAGCAAGATGGTCCCCAGGACTAGATCAGGATAACCAGGGCTTTGTACAACTGAACCCTATAAATACTGAAGGATAAAGACTCTCTTGGCAATTGGCCCAAGGCTGCATCACCCTCCTGGAAAGTGTTTCCTAATGCCTAACCTGAACCTCCTAAGCTCCAGTTTGTGTTTGTTAACCCTTGCTATATTGTCTGGCACCAGTGAGAATAGTTTGGGTCTGTCACCCTTGTAATGGCCCTTCAAAAATTTATAGGCTACTCTTAGACACTGCTCAGTCTCCTTTCACCCAGTAGAAGAGGTGGAGCCTTCTCTCCACTTCTCTGCTAAATCAGCCCTGCTCCCTTTACCTCTCCTGGCAGATCATGTGCCCCAGGCCTTGACCATCTTGGTTGGCTTGACTGGTCCCTGTCCAGTTTCTCCACATCCTTTCTGAAATGGGAGCTCAAAACTGAATGCAGTGTTCCAGGTGCAGGCTTCCCAGCACTGAGCAGAGGGACAATAACTTCCTTCTACTTTCTGGCTATGCTCCTCCACGTATAGTCCAGCAAGCAGTTTGTCTTATTTGCAGTGAGAGTGACTGCCAGCTCATATTGACACTGGCATCCACCATCATCACCGGTATTTGGCAGCAGGATTGGTGCTCTGCCAGTTTGCTCCCAACCTGTAGCAATGCAGGGCATAATCCTGGCCCTGGTGCAGAATAAGTGAAGAGAAGGCTAAGGGGTGACAGATAGTATAACAACAGTTGACTCTTCCTCTATTAACCTCATGAGTAGGACCTACTACCACCACAGCTGACGAACAGTACAAAGAAGGTCAGGATGAGGAACCTATTGACTACCTGGAGGGAAGATTCATTTTCCAAGCTGTGAAGACACTAGGGACCACTTTCATTCTCTTGCTTAAGATCTAGGATACCTGTGGCTGGACTCTTGAGGATATGGATGCACTGCCCCAGAGTGGATGCACAGTCTGTGGTGAGAACATCTGAAGAGTAAGGAAGAAGCTACTTGTGATGGTGAGTCCATGGGAAAGTGAACATATGCATTTCTGGAAAAGGTGAAGCATTTCAGAGATGTATGAATCAGACTCAGCTTGGCCTCTGACTATGATACAGTCTGAAGCATAACAGGGTTGTTCAGCCTAGAGAAGAGAAGGCTTCAGGGAGACCTTATTGCAGCCTATCAGCACTTAAAGGGGGCTTATAAAAAGATGGCGGCAGACTTTTTAGCAGGGCCTGTTGCGACAGGACAAGGGGGAATGGCTTTAAACTAAAGGGGGGTAGATTTAGACTAGAAACAAGGAAGAAATTTTTTACGCTGAGGATGGTGAAACACTGGCACAGGTTGCCCAAAGAGGTGGTGGATGCCCCATCCCTGG
>NW_008796188.1:40310-55215 GCF_000699145.1 Aptenodytes forsteri | reverse complement strand
AGGTCAGGTTGGACGGGGCTCTGAGCAACCTGATCTAGTTGAAGATGTCCCTACCCAGGGCAGGGGGGTTGGACTAGATGACCTTTAGAGGTCCCTTCCAACCCAAACCATTCTATGATTCTATGATTCTATATGAGATATCTTTCATAGGACGCATCACCTACTGTCTTCCCAGCATCTCATGTTCCTCCTGCAGTCTGATCTGGGTTGGACTCATGAAGAAAAGTCAGGCAACATGAAGATCTGTACATTCACTACAGTGACCCTTGTAGAGTGACCCTTCAGGCACTCTTTTCTCCTCTCCAGTCAACTTCTGCGCATCACTAGCTTTGGTTCTAGCACTTCAATGCCAGTAAATACCTCAATTCTCATGTGAATTGAAATTATTTCTGTGGCTGGGATTTTAAAAGTTACAAGGATTTGGTTGGCAGAACCTGCAGGGTTGATCCAGGGGCCTGCAAGGGAAAATACCACCTGCCAATAAGAAATGTAGCAAAATCACAAGTTTATTGTTTCTGTCCACTCTGTACAAAATGTCAGGTTATAGCAAGCATTCGTCAGGGATTCTCTGTAAATCATTCATGATGATTTTCCTTCTTGGTTCTCAAAGTAGAGACACCCAACAACAGCTTGCGTAGTTACTGGTACTTTCAGGTGACCTCCCTGACCCTAATCCAACCTCTTCTGCTAAATGCTCTCTTTGCTCCCATTGTCATGTGCAGGCAAACACTATTGGGGTAAGAAAAGGACAATGAACCTCAAATCTGACACTGAAGGCCTTCCATCCTCCTTTCAGATGACCATGCACACTGCACAGTCATACAGAGCATCTGAGGTGATATTTAAGGAGGTCCAAGGGGCTGGGACTACTGGTAGGCAGGATGACTGATGTTGAAAGAAGCATGGTGGATCCATTGATCTAGGTGGGCTTAACAACAGTGGCTACTGGCATGACACCCCAATTGTCAGACTTGGTGACACACTCATCTCAACACTAGGCACTCTGAAGAGCTCTAAGATATTTACTAAGCTGAAATATTCTTGATTTGTTATGCAGATTGGTGGCACTTCAGAAGGCTTACAGCGCCTCCAAGCTTCCAAGACAATGGACTGGCAACAGGATCATGAAACCATATGCTGATCCTGTAACCACAGAGACAGGGAGGGCAAAGATAGTATGTGCTTCAGGGGGTCTCCTGATGAACTGGCTCAAGGCCTGGAGCTTTTTCTCTGCTGTTTCCTATTCATTTTAGTCAAGTTTCCTCCATGATACATCATCATGGAATATGGTGCATTCTTTCCTACTCATTTATCCCTAATGAGCCATTCACAACTCCCTTTCTGTAAAATAATTTTTCATGAAATTCTTAGCAGAAGATACTGGACAGAAAGCCATGGAGACTGCTGTCCTATCAGTCATCAAAGCAGACCAGCCATAGGCATTATAAATGGAGACATCATTGCTCTGTGGACAGTGCATGGCAGTAAGAATGAGGACTCATTTTGTATCAGTGGCTTTGCCCCAGGTTATCAGAATGATTTTTGGCATGCTGAAAGTCTCTTGTAAGTGTTTAAATCTTTAAAGAGGGAAAACTTTAAATCTCTGACAGAGAAGACTGGTGAAGAGGGCACCGAAGTATGGCCACTGTGAGCAATATTTTACTTGGGGGCTCCAGGAGTTTCCAGTCTGACAAAAACTGCTTGTGCAAATTTCTGCAGTGAAAATTTTCAGAGAATCAGCACACATGTCTATGTTGAATGTCCTCAAGTATGAGATTCTTGGGGGAGTTTGAGCCCAGTGGTATGTGCTAAGAACATGGAAAGCAAAATATCTCCTTTCATGGCTTCCTCAGAAAGACCAAGACAGGATCCAAGTCCCAGACACTTGATTGCTTTCTTATCCTTGCCAGGAGCAGATGAAGCTACTGACAATGACCAGGGCTGAAACAGGTTCGGCTCCTTTGAAAAATCAGGAAAAAACCATCTTTGGAGGTATGCAAAGGTATTCTTGCTTCTTCTCCAACTCAGCATGGTGCTCTGGACCACTTTGATGGTTGTACAGAACAAGTGCAATCCAAAGCCAGGTCTAACCCCCTTGATACCTGCTCAGTTACCACTTGACAGGCAGGAGAGCTCGCTGGGGGTTAAGCAGCAGGGTTTGACAGTTATTGTCCGCTAAAGTGAGCAGCCGAGCCTAATGCGTGGTCATTCATTACAGACTTTCTGAATGGTCAGCTGCAGTATTAGAGCTGGTCAAAGGTCTCTCCAAACATTTACCATCCATTAAAAGCTAACCTTTCTGTGTGTATGTTTGAGCTTTGAGTTCTTGAATAGCTGCGGGCTATGCATAAGACTCGGTGCTTCTCTGGGGGTCTATTACACTGTCAAACACAGCTCAGCCTTCCTAAACGCCTGAGCAGCATTCCTGAAGTGGACTCTCCCTCCCCACCTCCCATCACTCCTCCAGGAGCCTGAAAGCTGTGAACAGCTTGCTGGCAGCTGGACATTCCTTATGGGCACTGTCAAGTTTGCTGGTCTTCTCCCTCAAAAAACAAACAGCAAAACATATTTGAGATCAGAGCTTAGTAGGAAATGGTTTTCTTTCCTTCCCAGGGCAAGTTTTCAAAGATTTGGAATTTCTCCCATCATGTATTGTGATCAAAGCAAAAACTGTGGAGTGTCAGGGGGAGCTGCCAGTCTGATTTTTCAATGGGGTCAATCAGATTTGTCATTTTGGGAACATTTTAAATGGAATGATGAGAACTTCTTCTTTTCAAAACCTGGAGAGATGCTGTTTTAGGGCCAGTGACTTTATCAAAGCTTGTGTTTTCTATGCTCTCAGATGACACTTGGCTATTGATGCTGTGTGCCAGAGCCAGGCGATCCTGCTACTTTTCTCCAAGTCCAAAGTTTACTGTGAAAAAGCCAGCAGCCTCAGGTTCACCGCTCCTCTCTCATGCACTCAGCTTTGCATTGTTTTTTTAAATCCTGTGTCAAAAGGCACACTGTCCACTTTTGCTTTGCAAATGGGATTTCTTATGTCTTTCCCTTTCTTCCATTTCTTCCGTATTTTCTAGTTGTCCCTCATTTAATCACCTCTTTCCTACCTCAAGGTTTTAGAAATGCTTCTGGCAAACAGCTAATGTGCCTTATTTTGCAGGGAGCCTTGAATGACCTGTGATTTCCTGGCTTCTAGTTTGGAGCTAGTTTGTATTTGGTGATTTTTGGCTTGAAGTGTTGGCATAATGAGATGGCATTTGCCTGAAAATAAAGCATAACATATCTTTAGGAGTGCTTACATGTGAGAAAAGGGATTTTTTTCCTGGCACTTAGGAGTGCTCAAATTATGGCTACCTTGGGAGGGACCAGGAGACTCTCAATTCACACACTATCTGGTGTGCAGTGATTTTCGTATCTAGATAGTCCTCAGGCCTTTGAAGCTGGCAGTTTTGGGTCTGAGTCTTTGAGCTGATTCATTCTTTTCTGGCTTTCAACATTTTCAGACTTAAAATAAAGCACTTACATCTATAAATAGGTACAGAAACAATGCGTTTGCGTTTCAAAGCTGCTGAAGGACCATTCCTCACACTGCTGCTACTGGTTTTACCCTCACCAAGAGGAGAAGGCAAATATGCATACTAAATTCTTCGTACAGCTTTATGTTAATATTGCTCTGGATGAAGTGAGCTATAAAGAGTTCAAAAGAGGAAGAACATGGGAAATGGAAAATGAGAGGAACAGAAAGCTTTTCCCTATTGAGGAAGGTTCTTCCAGAGAACTAGCACTTCCCTGAATAAAGGAGGCATCAGCCAGCACTAGCATCTGTCCAAGGTCTGTCCAGGAGTGATCAGCAGACTTCAACTGCAGGGACAACCAAGACAGCTACAGCATTAAATCAGACTCACAAAATAAGTAGAAAGTATCTCAGAATGTCCCCATCAAAGCCTAATTATCTGCTGACTTCTTAGACATGAGAGAATTTTCTTTGTCTATTTGATTTCATGCTTATCATCAAACTAGTCATTAAATGTCTGAGTATTAGGGGAAAAATTCAAGGCTTTCTGGTCTGTCTTGTTTAATCCTTCAGCCCCTCCCTTCCCTCGTCCCTGTCCCACTTTCTCTCTGGCACAGTCAGGCAAGGGGAAAGCAGGCAGGGTGTCGTGCTGGGCAGTGTGGCACAATCTCTGTGTTGTGGTCTCGAAATGGGCAGGATGTGAGGGTGCACAATCCCAGGTAAAGGCTAGGATGGAAAATCCTCCAGTGCCATGTCAGAGCTCAGCAGTGCAGCTCTGACTGCTGGCAATATGTACTTCGCATCCCACGGGATGTAGCAGAATTGCAGAGGCCTCTAAGGGTGGGATGAGACCCAGAGGTCTGATCATTATAAGGAAAATTAATTGTCTGGGAGTCAGATAAATTGTTAAAAACATAACCAAAATGATTAAACAGCAAATGATACTGGGCTTTCCTGTCTCATAACATATCATTGGGGGATATTACGTGAAATTGGAAAACAAAGACATTTCAGCCACTGAAAGGCTTTTGTATGTAGGACGAACAAAGGACGTAGAATTGCTGCTTTGGGATATCTTTGAAACCAGGAACACAGAAACATTTAAGTAGAGATTGGCTATTTAAACTGATGACAGCACTATCCCACTGGAATGAATTACTGCTTTAGGTCTCGGCTGCTCTTCAGCTAGACTGATTGGAGGCAATGGGGGTAGGATACAGCCTATAACAGCTACTTGCAGCCTTGTTTGAAAAACCTTGTTCTGGCCACGTCAGGATTTTGGTATAGATAGACTAGGACCCATCCAGTTAGGCAATTCCTAGGTTCACAAGTATTTGTGGCAATGTCCTGTTTACTTCTCCAGTGCAATGTATTTCCTTCTGAGGGGACATCACTGCAACACTCACTGTCCAATAAGCCTATACAGCAAGACAGTCCCATCTACAGGATCCTTGATTAAGTGCTTTGCCTTGATGCCAATGGCTGCTGCTTTCTGCAGTTTGGTTTCTAACGTCCAGAGGAACCATTTCCCCAGCAGCAGTCTCCAAGCCTTAAACTTTTGACCTGAGCTAATTACTGAATTCACTTTATAGAAGTAATGAGGTTCTGAGCCTCTGCAATGCCTTGGAGGCTCTAGAGAGTCCGAGCCAAAACCTGAGCTCCCTAATCAGTTCTGACTCTGTTTTTTTATTCATTTACTGAGTGCCCTGAGGCACTGCCGCTCCTTGAGCTCTCTGAGAGGAGCTGCAGTGCTGCTGCTTCTCCCCAGTCTGCAACTGGGCAAAACATCCCAGTTCAGGGCTGCAGGTATACTCAGCACCTTAGTAATGAAAGGAGGAGATACCAGTGGGGACCAGCAGTCAAACAGCAGGGACAAGAGGGTTGTGCTCTAGTCTTTTCTCAAGCCTACTATTAGACAACTTGGGTCTCCTCCTTTTGCCTCAAATTCTCCAACAAAGAAACTGGTAGCACTTTGATATCTGTGGGTAGCATAATGATGAAGGAAGGTGAAGTGTTGCTGTACAGGACCATACATGGACACTGGCAGCAAGACTACAGCCGGGAACAGGCTCCCACACTGCAGAAATGTGTTCCTGTGCTCTGGTCAACTTGTGCAGTCACCATCTCCCTCCTTTTCCTGAGTTCTTCCTACCCAGTATAGACAGGCCTTAACCAGTGCTCCAAAACTGATCCCATCCTGCCTTTCACTGGGAAGATCCAGGAGCTGTCAGCAGCTGAAGAAGAGCTGGAGACCTGTGCTGAACCCCTCAGTCTCCAAGTCCATCACTGGTCTCTAGTTGCTCACAGAGCTAATGGTCCTGGCTTCCCCTCTCAAAGAATTTCTCTTGCCCTTGTACTTGCTCTGTTCCTCCCTCCAACTCTTACATGCAGTAGCACCCACAGAACTGAATCCTTGCTGAGCAGCAGGAGAAGGTCTCTGTGTCACCCAGGTAAGGATGCAGCTGAGCAAGTTCTAGCTCCAGCCCTCAACTCCAGCAAGCAACCTCCCACTCTGGGGCAGTGTGTGGAAAAGAGCATCCCCACTTCCCAAGAGGGTGATGGAGAGGGGAAGGCATGCTGTCACTTGCAACCCTCATGATCATTTTGAGGGAAGAAATAGCTAGTGGTTCTGCAGGCAAATGTGACCTCCTGATGCCAAGCCAGCTGTATTGCCATGGTGGTCTCCTGCTGAGCCTCAGTGAGCCTCATCAATGGGCAGTGTGGGACCCCAACCCAAGCCACGTTCCACAGCGGGCAGTGTTGGACCCCACGCTGAACCACCCACAGCCACGTCCTTTCTGCTAATGGCCGAGTACAGGCGGAAAGAGCTTGCATCTGCTTGACAAATACTCCAGCCCTTACATGTTTAGCCCTGCAGCATGTGCAAGAGCAGTGTCGGCTTGAGCACATGAAAGGCAGGGCTCCCACATTACAGCTGCCAGAATGCAGGAATGGACCTGATGCTGCTGTAGATAGAAATAAAGCAATCCTGGTTAGGAGGAGGGAATGAGATTTACATTGCAAATCTGTACAAGGTTGAGCGTCAAGCACTCAGGGCCAGCACACAGTCATTAATGTGGTCTTGGCAAACACATCTCCCCTTGCTGAGAGTGATGTGGCTGGTAATTACATAATGATGCCACTTTTCTTTCTGCTTTTCCTCTGTCTCATTTCAGACAGATGGTTAGTGATTCAGAGAAAAAGTGGAGACTTTGGGAGCATCCTTGTGCTCAGCCTTACAACTGAAATAACGTTATTTTAACATGCAGGTTTGAGAGATCACCTTACCTGACACAGGCCAGAGGAATTAACCTCAGCATTTGCAATAGAAACAGTAAGACATTTTTTTTTCTAGTATAAAGATTCCCAAAAAATTTCTAGTTTTAACTCACAGTCATGGAAGTGAAGCTTGCGGCATCTGAAATGCTCGAAAAGCAGGTGTTTTACAACAGCTGTAGCAGGAAAGTGAAGTGGGCTTGGGGAAGCAAGAGTGGTTCTCCCAACCAGCCTGTGATATGGACACTGGGGAGAAGAGTCTTGGCAGATGGAAATGCACCAAAGTGTTTTGCCATCAGTGGAGACAGGCTGACTTTGCATCACTTGCTGTGAACAAAGAACTTACCTGGTCTGGAGGCTGCAGGGAAGTGATGCAGAAAGATCTGTGACTGGACAGGTAGAGATAAGCTGTGAATGCCTGTTACCAACACAGTTTTATAATATTCTATAATTATATCATTATAGTATATAATTTTATAATATTATATAATTTTTATAATTCATCAAATCATCCAGCAGGAGTTAAAACTATATCTTCGGAAATTCAGATCCACAAGGATAGTAAGCTACCGCCAATTCAGTGATGGATATGGCCAACAGAAAATGATCTGGAATTTCAGGTATTTTTCCCAAAAACAGGAAGAAAAACTGATAAAAACCATGTTAAAAAAATGAATCTCTTCATGATGTGTTGGTCACCTTTCACTCCGGTTACCTTTGATATTCAGCCCTCCCACTTCCTCCATAGACTCCCCCACCTCTCACTTGCACTTTGTGCTCAGTTTAGCTTGCTGGGCGTATTGCTCGCTGTCAGCAGAGCAGCCGTGGGCAGCATGACCAGGGAGGTGAGCACCCCTGGCTAGTCTCACGAGACATTGGTTTACCAGGGTCTAAAGTGATTACGGATTCCTCCCAACATGGGCAATCCAAAATCTCTTGAAGAGTGCAACGAAACCTGGAGCTCTTGTGCCACCCATCATAGCCCCAGCTGCTGCACCATGCTGCAACTAATGGCACCATGATGCTTGGGTCACCAGAACAGTGTTGGAAAACTTGAAGAAGCAATAAAGTAAATCCATTTCATTAAAACAGGGAAGACTGGTAGATGTAATTTTGGCAGATCTCATTTGTTGTTAAATAAATCTGCCTTGTACTGGGGCAAATAAAACCCTGCTGCCAGTGCAATCAATGACTGGAGTGGGCAAATGCAACTGAACCTGGAAGAAGACTGAATTATAACGTAAGAGGTGCAAGGTTGGCTGCTAGAGGTAGATTTTTTTGCAATTAGACCATCTAGTCTGGTCAGAAAAAGCAGATAAGCTTTAGGAAAAACAAGCCCTTCTTTGAATTTGAAATAGAGGTAGCAAATTGACAGATAGCTCAAGATAGTGAACAGAGCAGTACAGCAGGGCCAAGCTAATCACTGGAGATAAGATCTCCAACGCAGTGATGCGACAGGCAGTCTAACAGCTCCTGCTGTGGCACCTTCCCTCTCCCTGCAGACATCCTGGCAAGCGGGTAAATGCCACTGCACCAATGGAATGACCTCACTTCCAAGGGGACATCTGCAGCTCCAGCTGCCTGCATCAGTGCCTGGTCCACTCCTGCTGTCGAGGAAGCTGAATCAAACTGACGCAAACAATGCTTCTCAGCCCGTGACGTGTGCCTTGCTCTTAAAGAATATAAAAGCTAATGAGATACAATCTGCTTCTCCATCCCTTTGCAGGTATTTTCCAGCCCCAAAGAAATATGATTTATGTTTCTTACAGGTACCAAAACCATCTTGTGAGAAGATAGCAAAATTAAATTCCCAAGGAGAAAGTTTGCAAAAGCACCAGAAAAGTCAGTGTTAGGGCTGGATTTTCTATACAGTGGAGTGTGTTGGATGATGAGTGCAGACTTGGTAAAAAGAACCGCCCCCCTGAAGAGATCCCTGCCTGGAGCCTATGCTATACATTCCTGAATGCCACTACAGTCCATAGTTTACTGGACTATAAGAAACTCCTGGGATCCCTCTGAGTAGAGCATCAGTCTTACTTGGGCATTGGAAAATGGCCTGAAAAGCACCACACTGTTGTAATTACACTCTATCTGAGCAACACCCAATCAAGCTGACTACTATGGACTCTTTGGCACGGGAGCTACCAGGTTGGACCGAATGGCGAAATGCATCTTTTATGTCTGCATTCAGTCCTCACTCTTCCTCCTGGCCTCTGTTAATGGCAAAAGACTTGGTAAGGTTTTGTTCAGATTACTGGAGAAGGTTTTAGGAAAATTCCTCTATGACATTCTTCAGAGGACTCTCCCCACCCTCCCCTCACCCATACAGACAATCCAGTTTTCCCTCTTGGGGGACTCCAGCTGGATTGACAGAAGAAGACATCTATCCTGTGGATGCATGCAGCTCCCGGGGCCTCTTTGTGTCAGGCTGTTTTAACAACAAACATACCACAGCCCCTGGAGCATCCAGTCCAGCGTGTGAGAAGCAGGGAGAGGTAGCCCGACACGTCCATCTATTTATGCCTGGATTACCCAGTTGATCAAACGTGGATGAAAACGATTTCTACATTTTTTTTAAATTTTGAGATCCCCCATATTGACAAAATGTGAGCATGAGGCAGATTGACATTCAGATTTGACTTGGAAAGCAGTTCAGAATAAACCTATTAAACAAATGAACAAAGCAGTACAGTTATCTGGATCCGTTTGCCAAAATTAGACCTAGCAAATGGGTGTTTATTCAGTGGAAAAGAGTAGCACATAAAAGATCTGCGCCTGAAATTTCCCAAAGCAGCTGATGATTTTGTCTAATTCTGATGGAATTCTTAACCTGACACATTTCAGAGAGACTGACTGTCAGGGAACTGAACCCTGGAAAAATCAGGATAATAGCACGTGGGTTTGCTCACATATTTTAAGATTTTCCTAAGTAAGTGTTAAATTATGCATAGAGTTCAGGGCTACATTAGTGCCGAAACAGAATCTGTCCTAATACATTTATGTATCAAACAGGGCTGCCCAGTAAATAAATCCAGATTTTCAAAGCCAGAGCTTTTAAGGCCTGGACCCAGAGACTGCTTGGGATTTGGGATTAAGGGAGGAATGCCATCTCAGTAGAAGGAAATTGAGACTCCGAACAAGTTCCTGATGCTGGGCAAATGGATGCAAGGTGCTACATTTCTTGGCAGGATTATTGTAATTTTATCTGCTCATTGACTGGGGAAGGCAACATCATTTCTTGTCCTTTCTGCTTCCTTGGCTTTGTTGGAGGAGGCTCTTCTGTTCCTGGTTTCTGAATTTCATTGATAAGGTCAAACTGAGATGTGATCGGCAGGGAAAAGGCACAAGGATCTCCGTCCTGCATCGATAACTGAGCCATGTTTAATCATTATTATGATAATATAACACATTATACTGCAATGGAGGCATGGAGGTACCAAACATACCCAATGTAGTGCATATACCAAAAATCCATCGAGGTCAGTATTTCATCTCCAGCAGTGATCTGTGGCTGTCACCCAGGGAAGAATAAGAGCATGAGGCTAATATACTTGCCCAGGATATTCTCTGAACCTCCAGCCGTTTGTGTCTCAAAGATCCCTAAGGCTGGGGGCTGCTGCAGTGTTTCTTACCCTTGGATGATTTTTTCTTTCTTCTATTTCTATCATATTTCCCTGGCGTCATTGCAAAAGGGAGGGAACTAGTGAAATGGTATAGATGTTGCATGACTTCTGTTTCCATTGGCCTGACCTTCCCCCCCCTTGCCGTATCCCTTTACCTGATACATTTATGAAGAAGGGAACGATGGCCCAAGGATTTGTGACACTTCTGGCCACAGATCAGTCTCAAAACTGACCGCGACAGTCGTGCAGAAATGTTCTTAATTTGGGAAGATGAGAAGGAAGGTGCAATATGCCTTTAAAAAGCTTACTGCCCAGGAAGACCTGGGTCCAGCACATCACCCAACAGCCCAAGAAATTTGATAGATGAGTCTCCGACATTCTTGTCGTGTCTTCCCTTCTCTTTTTCACCACTTCCACAGCCTCGAAATGCTGAGAGGCGTGCTGTGAGGTCTGGCTTGTGTAAGGGAGTCTGTCAGAGCTGGGACATGCAGCCCCATGGCCTGCAGCTGGACTAAGTGAGGAGTCTCCATCAAGCATTCATCTAAATGTCTTGCCTCTGCGGCATGCCCTCAGGTTTGGCACTCCTTTGTTTTTAAAGCCACAGTTATTAGTATCAAGAAAGCATGCAAAGAGCTGGGGGAATACTTTGTGTGCCCGAAAAAGAGAAGGAAGGAGGGAGGGAGGAGGGGGAAAGAGAGTTTCTATGCCTTATTGGGATCATGCTTAGAGAAACAGGGAGAGACACATTATTAGGGTCTGGTTTTAAATAAAGAATCAGGGTCTTCTTTTTCAGAAAGAGAACAAAGTCCTGTAGCTGTGAGGGGAAAACGGGCTGGTGCAGGCAGAACAAAGGAGACCCTACAAGGATCCAGCTTTCCCTTTGGTGCTGCGAGGCTTTAAACTACAAGCCAGAGGAGAGTAATGGGGAATGCACCGATGGGGGTTTGAACGCCGCTGTTGAATGCACATGATGTCTGTAGATTGTTTGATAGAGAAAATCCCCACAGTTGGCTTGGGGTTTCTAAGAGAGCAGTGAATATGAAATCCTTTTTCTCCAGTAGGTGCCACACAGGAATGACCTGGGGACACATTAGACAGTGATAAGTGACTCTCTCCATCCCCTTTTATCCTGTTTACAATACAGAGGCTTTCCTTGAACAAAACCCTTTTTTTTACTCTCCGTGCTCCTGGCTGTTGTGTCTAAATGAGCCAATTTGCTGAAGGACTCCTCCTGGAAGGACTTGAAGTCTAACAAGAACAGACATTTGGTTGCAGCATGTTGTTTCTGGCAAAAATCAATTTCTTCACAAAAGAAGAGAAATTTGTTCATGTATTTCAGTGCTTGCCACTTCATCAAAACTCTTGTGATATTTCTTAAAGCCCTGGCCAGGATGGAAATCCCAGCATCTATTTTCATTCAACCTCTCTATTTCCAGAAAGTGTTTGAAAACAGGGTATAATGACTCAGATAAGGGATAGCAAAGAACAAGGACTGAATGTATTTGCTACTACTGCAGTTAATGTTTTTTATTGATACGCTGTTTATTCTTAGACGAATGTGATTTCTGTGGCTTGAGTTACTATTAGACATCCAGGGGATAATCTTTTGCCAGAGACCTGGCTTGCTGCATGGCAGGGCAGGGCAGTCAAAGAAAGTTTCATGTATCATCCGAGATGCAAGGGATAGATCCACAGGAACAAGAATCTCTCATTAATTAAAGATGTGTAGTTATTTCACTCATTTAAATCTGTATGATGCTCAGTGACTTGTTCTCATGTGACTAGACTGTATTCTTCAGGTGCACACCCTCAACTGTAAATGAGCAACAGCAAAAAAACCCAACACTTTGGAGACTGTTCCAGCCTCAAGGTTTCATATTTTGCCGAGTGTCACATGAGAAGTTGTCTGCCTGAAGCTTCCCTACCTCTTAAATTAATTTCTGGTCTTTCCTCCAATGTTTGTCATCCTTCAGTACCTTGAATTTTTTCCATAAAGTTATTTAGGCTTTGCCTAAGTGAAGAAAAGTGCAGAATGGGCCTGAGGTTGCTGAAGACTGCTTATGATTTAAAACATTGTATTTAACTGTAATAGAGCATTTTATTTGGATGGACTCAGTTTACTACATTATTCTTTGTGATACAGCAGGTTTCTCTCCATACCACAAATGGGACAGGTAGCATGAACCCAGAAAAGGGTCGTATCAGCCCAACATCAGGGAGAATTCGAAGCCTGAGGAACAAGTGTAAAAAGACGACGTTTAAGAGAGGGAAGAAATAGTGGAGAAGGAAAGAGCCGAGTACCCTGCTTGCCTGGTCCCACTAATTTTTAAATGACTAATCTTGTGATATTTAGTTGAATCCTTCACAGAATACACGTCTTTCCCAATTTTTCCTAATCAAGCTCATTGTCTTGTTAGCATGAAGTCATGTTTCTTGACAAGAACTATTTTCCATTAAAGTATGCTGACCAGAATGAATTATAGTCCTAATTTTAGCTTTTTAATCAATCGATTTTTGTATCGATATTTCTAATGTGCTGGTGCCCTGACTAACTGGCCTATATCTACCCTTTGTTTGATAATCCACCTTCTCCCTGATTCTCCCATAAAGTTAAAAGGTTGCGGGAGTTCAGGTGGCTCAGCAGACTACGACCATAAGGCACGTCAGGTTTTGTAGTCCAGCACATACTAGAAAGGGTTGTAGCTTCAACTGTGGTTGCTTATCTGGTCAAAACAATTAAGAAACTAAGTACAGATGAGCTAACTGAAAGCAGTCTTTCATACAACCCCAGAGCAAGGCCTAAACTGCCAGCCCTGTGAAAAACGACAGGAACCTGCTGTTACACGGTGAATGGGTGATAACCTGGTGTAGGGAATTTAGTGTATCTGAATGCAAGAGGAAAAAATAAGATTATTAAGAAAACAAACCTATTTGCACAATGGATGCCCTCAGCTGACCATGACCGCTCATGAACAAACTTTTGGCATTAGAGTAAGTAGTTTTATGGAAATGAAAGACTGAATGGGACAGCTAGGCAAGGTCCAGAGAAGACGGTAATGATGCTCAAAGAGCTGGAACAGCTATTGGAGAAGGGATGGCTAGATGCAGGATTCATTCATCATACTTCCTGCTCGGTATCTGCATCTCCATGTGCGCTAAGTCACCTAGACTTCTAGAGATGACCTGACTTCTAGAGACTCCGCCAGGAGTGCTGTGTTCAGCTCTGGGGCCCCCAGCATAAGAAAGACACGGACCTGCTCAAGTGGGCCCAGAGGAGGGCCACGAAGATGATCAGGAGGCTGGAGCACCTCCCCTATGAGGACAGGCTGTGAGAGAGTCGGGGTTGTTCAGCCTGGAGAAGAGAAGGCTCTGGGGAGAGCTTATAGCGGCCTTCCAGTACTTAAAGGGGGCCTACAGGAAAGATGGGGAGGGACTCTGTGTCAGGGAGTGTAGTCACAGGACAAGGGATAACGGTTTTAAACTGACAGAGGGCAGGTTTAGATTGGACATTGGGGAGAAATTTTTTACCATGAGGGTGGTGGGACACTGGCACAGGCCTATGAAGACAGGCTGAGAGAGTTGGGGTTGTTCAGCCTGGAGAAGAGAAGGCTCTGGGGAGAGCTTATAGCGGCCTTCCAGTACTTAAAGGGGGCCTACAGGAAAGATGGGGAGGGACTCTGTGTCAGGGAGTGTAGTCACAGGACAAGGGATAATGGTTTTAAACTGACAGAGGGCAGGTTTAGATTGGACATTGGGGAGAAATTTTTTACCATGAGGGTGGTGGGACACTGGCACAGGTTGCCCAGAGAAGCTGTGGATGCCCCATCCCTGGAAGTGTTCAAGGTCAGGTTGGACGGGGCTTTGAGCAACCTGGTCTGGTGGAAGGTGTCCCTGCCCGTAGCAGGGGGGTTGGACTGGATGGTATTTAAGGTCCCTTCCAACCCAAACCATTCTCTCATTCTATGTAGCGGATGCAGTTCATATGACCAAAGGCAGCTGTCTTCGCTGACAACATCTTCACTGACCATCATGGGAATCTAAATAACTACTTCACAGCGTGCATACCTGATAGACTCATGGATTGGTTTGGGTTGGAAGGGACCTTTAAAGGTCATCCAGTCCAACCCTCCTGCCATGGGCAGGGACATCTGTCACCAGATCCAATTGCTCAAAGCCCCGTCCAACCTGAGCTGGGACGCTTCCGAGGATGGGACATCCACACCTTCTCTGATAGAGTCACAGGATGGTTGGGTGCACTTCAGACACCCGCACTTGGATGATCCCTCTCTGCTGGCAGCCTTGAGCCTGAAGAGATGGCCATGAGGGGATGCGGAGGCAAACGAGGACCGGCGTGGGAAACGCGAGCAGGGGACGACTGCCCGCTTCACCCGGCCACCAAGGAAACCCGGCCGGTGCCAGACTGAGAACAAAGGCGTGGAACTCTTCCCGTACAGACTGCCAGCCCGGGAAGCGACGCCGCGGCCAGCCCCCC
>NW_008796188.1:20446-39800 GCF_000699145.1 Aptenodytes forsteri | reverse complement strand
AGCGGTCTGCCTGGGGGAGGGCGGGGGAAGAGTTTGAGGGCGGCCGCCCTGCCTGCGGCCCAGCGCGCTCTCGGCGCCTTTTAAAAGCTTTTCTGTCATCCAAATTCTCATCTTCCACCCCGGAGCCCTGCCGCGAGGGCTGTGCTTCAGCCGCGGAAGGAAGCAAAAGCCTGTCCCTCCCGGCTGGCCGCGTGTCCGTCCGGAGCCCCAGCGGCAGCCGTGTCAGTCCGAAAGCAAGCAAAGCCCGCTCGCCCCGGGATTTTAAAGCCCAGGATTGCAAGTATTCGTTCAAAACCAGGGATTCTGTTTTCCTGGATGTGCATAAATTTAAGGCATGGTAATTTAGTAGGCTTTTTATGGCAGCGGGGTTTCATGATCACTAGCAGACAGCATTTAAACGGCCTCGGGAAACGTGTGACTCCTTGATGGTATAAAACGGTGTTTCACAGATAACGCTAATCTGGTGAGATAGAATTGGTATGAAAATTGCAAAATAAGGCAAAAAATCTTGCAGCTCTGTGTGATATAGAATAGCTTGTGGGAGACAGCCAAAGGAGACAGTTAATCCAAATATTCCAAATTTCAGTGGTAGTGGGTCTCTTTGTTGAGCTCTGTTGAAGGAGGTAGTGTGGTAAGGAAGAGGGTTTCATTAAATAATGATACAGAGTATAGAGAAGAGCGGGAAATCCTGCTGTTGGTCTAGAAATGCACACCCGTAATAGTAACTGTTATTGATAAGGGGAATAATCTTGTCTTGTTCCTGTTTCCGTATTGCCTTATTCCGTGATCACAGGATGGTTTGGGTGGGAAGGGACCTTGAAAGATCATCCAGTCCAACCCCCTGCCGTGGGCAGGGACATCTGTCAGTAGACCAGGTTGCTCAAAGCCCCTGAGCAACCAGCCTGACCTTGAACACTTCCAGGGATGGGGCATCCACAGCTTCTCTGGGCATTGTAGTTGCTGAGCTGTGTTTTTGTTGTAGTTTGTTGTCAGTTTGGGGATACTCTGAATTTTTAAACTCTCTTCCCACCTTTTCCCCAGACTTACTGTATTTTCTGTCACGGGGAGAGTCCTGGTGAGCATGAAGCAGTCTTTCTGATTCAGTTGCACATGGTCTGATTTGGCTCCTACACCTGGGTTTCTAAACAGGCATATGAAGAGCAATGCGAGTCTCAAGCTGTCTGGGGCGCCCTACAGAAACTGATTGAAAACGAAACTATAGAACAAGTATGGGTTGCAAGATACTGGATACTGAGTTGCTTCTCTAGTTAATTCCAAGTAATACGGTACTTATGACATACCCTGTTATCTCTTCAGCAGCACAGTGTCGTGATTTGGAAGGTAGCCCTGATAGTTATTTAAAAATCTCATATAATAACTGAAGAATAAATATTTTATTACTCTGTAAGGTAAGTTGGTTTCAGAGGTCTGGCTTCATAAACATTTGTGCTGTAGTTATCAAATGGTACGTATACCAGAAAAAGAGTCACTAATGTGACCACAATTATGATCTCTTAAGTATTTTTTGAGAAAGGTCATGATATTTCTGTAACTTTTTAAGTGCATTTCTTAAAGTCTGAATCCCAGCTGCTGTGAGATTGTTCACACCAAGTACGGCCAAAGGTCCACCTGTCCCAGAATATGTTCAGCATCGTCTTAACTGGAGATCTCTAGGACAGACAGTAAGAAATGGACAAACTTATGTGATACTTCGGTTGAATATTGTCCCAACCTCCCAGAAATTTGAGGCTTGGGGGCTTCTTGAAACAGAGGAATTTAATGACCCCATCAGTGTTTGGGGTTGTCTGTTGTTGTTGTTGTTGGGTTTTTTTTGAGGGGGGTGTGTGTGTTTGAGTTTTTTTGTTTGTTTGTTTTTTGTTTGCCACTGTATGTCCAGCATCAGGAGTTCCTTCACTTCAGTTTTAAGCTATCTTTTAATTTCATTTGATGCCTCTGTAATTCATACATTGTAAGAGACAGTGAAAGTCATTCCTTATTCACCTTCTCCTGTGCCATTTATGCTCTAGGATATCTCCCTGTTACCATCTCCAGTCCAGACTGAACAACTGTTTCTTGTATAAAAGCTGCTCTGTTCTTTTCATAATCTTTATTGTCCTTCTCTGAACCTTTGCCAGTGCTTCTGTTTTCTTTTTGAGAAGGGAGGGAGAAAACCTGTGTTTAGTGTTGAGATGTGTACTACCCATTTATGCAGTGACATAAAGGTATGGTGTCTCATCAGCACTCTTGACTTTAGTCGCGTACGTAGGTAGTGTTTCACTGCAGATCTATTATTAAGGTCTCACTTGTACCAACTCTTCTCCCAGTCAGATCTTCCTTCTCCTGTGTTCACCACTTGTGAGTTCCTAGTGTGAATCTGAAATCTTGTCTCCATGGTTGTCTTGGAGTAGGTAGATCTTGATGGCTTTCAGCGTGCCAGGAGTGTGGCACGGGGGAGAGCCCCAGTTCAGGTTATAAATATGAAAAGGGAGCTAGAACTGGATTGGAAATCTTTCGAGGGAAAAAAAAAAAAGTCTTTTCACTTTGATTTTTGTTTTTAAACTGAAAGTTATTTTGTAGATGCAGATTAAGTGAAAGCACAGCTTTCTTCATACTGAAGAATTGGGTTGGTTTTTTGTGTTCAGTGATGGGCTGTCTGCACTGAATACCATGTAGCTGATTCCTATTCTGTTCTAAAATACTTTTAAGTAAAAGAAGCTGAAAATTGAGGTATTGAAAAATGATTTGATTTTATAGCTGTTAACTGACTTCCCTGTTAATTTACTCTTTGTCTTTTGACAGGCAAGTCCATGAGGTCCAATCTTACATGGGGCGCCTGGAGACTTCAGACAAAGAGTCAGTACACTGTAAGTAATTAATTAGTGAGAAAAGTCCCACTCCAGTACTGATTTGATTTAGCTTGCATCTTTAACCTTGTATGCTTTATCATTGTATTTACAGTCATTATTGGAACAAATTTGGCTCTTCAGTCATTGTGATCAACTGGTGAGACACATCACCAATTTGAAATGCATTAAAATTATTTTACTATTTGCCTTCAATAAGGTGATGTTTTGTATGAAGGACAGAGCGGAAAAGACAGAACAAGAATTTACTTCAAATCATCTTCCTATTGTAATTCTTCAATTGACAAATAGTGCTTACTGTGGATGCTTCTACAGTGTCTTGATATGGGAATGCCAGATATTTTTTGGCACTGTTAGATTTTGGAAGTCATTGTCAAGCTATGCTGTGGAGGCCTTCAACATAAACAGGTTAACAACTTCCCCCCCCCCGCATCGATGCATTTGTGGAGCTATAATGAACACATTGATGTGGACAGAACTGCAAATTCAGGACATCACCGGGCTAGTTTGTTAGAAGCTCAAAAGCTGAGAAATGTCATTGTATACCTGGTCCTGTTATTTTGCTGTTCCTTAAGCATCCACTAATTGGCAGTATTCTCCGAAAGATGCTTAGTCCAGTTTCTGGGGAAGATGCTGTGATTTGGTGTGCAGGAATTTAAGCAGGATGATTCTGATAGTTCCTGCTTGCATCAGAGTCAGAACCTGTAATTCCATCTGCATATGAGAAATATGTAGAACAGCTAGGTCTGAAATTGCTTCAGAAAATTTGGACTATAACCCCGTGTTAATAAAATGACTGTAATAAAATATTATGACATATTGTGGCAGGACTTTTTACCCCAGTGCAGAATTGGCAAATGTCTTTTGGACCTGTGTTTGAAGCCTTAATTCCTCTATGAGTAATTGCTAATGGGCCTCATCAGAAACTTCTGAAGTGAAAGCACACTGCGTTGACTGGATACATTTAAGCACATGTTGACTGACTTCTCTTACCCTAAATGTATCTGTGAGGCATGACTTTGCTGTAGAAAGGGCTGTGGTAACTTTTCTTATCAAAAAATAACGACTTGTCTACTGGTTCTGGTTTTTGTGGTGGTTGTACTACTCCTAGTACAATGCCAGACTTCCTGGACTGCTGTTCACTGCATGTGATTTTGGAGCCCCCTGAAAATTAGCATAATTTGCCATCTTGCCTCTGCTACTTGAGACCATTTCAAGAGATAGGATTATGCACCATCTTACATGGTCAATAAATGAACATACACATACTGTTGAGATATATATAAAGATACAGATATGTGCTCTAGATATTAGTGCATATTTCAGAATTTATGGGGAAAAGGATTCTCTTTCAGCTGAAGAGCAGGAATAAGAGCCAGGAAATCAAACTTTCTGTTGCAGCTTTTCCTTTTCCAACTTTGGGCAAATAATCCCTTCTTGCTCAGGAAAGCGTAACATGACCAAGGTCGTAATACTATTGTTTGGACTAGCAAAAGCTGATGTAATTGTCTGTCTGCTCTTCTGGTTGCTTCTCTGTTAAGTTTAGCTGTACTAAATGATGGAGAGATGAATTAGGACAATTTGATTGATTTGTGTCTGTGTATGTGAGTTACTCTTTGATTGTGTGAGATCAAAGGGCAAAGAAAAGGGGTTGTATGTGCTGTTTGCTTTTCTGGGTTCTGCTGAATGCGATTTTCTGGAAAGTCCTGAGATACTGTAACTGAGTAGTTAGCGGTTGGTTAATAACGCTTTTCTGTATACCTCTTTAGTCTAAATGCAAAATAAGAACAAATAGTGTCTGTAGGATTTGGTGTTTATTTATGTCAGGTCTGACCGTGGCAGTCTGAGACTTCAGGACTGTCGTCATGCTGCACAGACGTGACGGTGCTTCTGTCCTCTAATAATCAGTCTGTGGACATGCTCTAGAGGGTGTGTACCTTCAGCCTTACAGCTCACCTTCTTTAAACACAAGAATGTCAGATGATTAATAGTGCTCCTGTCTTTCGCCCTTCTGTGCAATTCTTTAAGTTGTGAATGCTGGACTGTGACATGGTTGGAAAATGTGGTTGTCAAATGAGGAAGGGGGTTGTGGCTTGTACCGAGTTTTGCTGTACAATGACTATGGTAACTGAAAGCGTGTGACTCTTTTTACCCAGTTGTATCAGTTTCCCACCTCATTAAAGTACAAGTGTATGAGTTTGCATTGTGTACTATTGCCCCCCTGCTATTTCTACGCAGATTATCAGAAACAATTGCAACACAGATGATAACAGAGGCAATTATTTTGTGGCCTTGTTTTCCCACTTGCAAGGGCTTCAGCCCTGTTTTGGCCATGTCTTTCTGAGCTGTTTGTCCAGTCTGCCAATTCCTGTCAACTCTGAATCCTTCTCATGCTCTGTCACTCTCCCTGCTATAGGTATGGATTATGTATATTAACTCTGTGTTAACAGTTTTCTGAGGTTTAAATTGCCGTTGTTCTGAGAATCATCTTGGCTTGTGTGAGCGACTCCCGCAGAGGGAACACGAAGGGGCTGCAGGGGGGAATGTGGGAGCTTTAAATCCTAATACATGGAGCTGATAGGGAAAGGGGCTCAGATATCTTGAAAGAGCAGGGGCTTTCCTAGCTCCTTTCTCAGAGGAGGAGGGAAAGGCAAGAGTCTCAAATTATTGAGTTAAAGAAGTGGCTTTTCATGGTATGTCTAGTTCTCAGTTAACTGATTTTTTTTTTTTTTTTTTTTTTTCATCCAGTAAGGATTTGCATCTGTCAGGTTTTCAGTACTGGTTTGAATGCTTTTGAGCTTTTACCTTCACTCAGATTGCAGTTCTTTAATTCAAATCAAATCACATTTTTATTTCCTTGCAGTAGTAGAAAATGAGATTCAGGCAAGAATAGACAATATTTTCAGCAACTTGGAGCGTCTGGAAATCCTGTCCAGCAAAGAACCTCCCAATAAGCGACAGAATGCTAAACTGTAAGTTCACCTTCTTTGCTATGAGTGTAGTGTAATCTTTGTAATGATTTTCATTAAATTTATTGAAGCCCTTTGCCTTTTGAGTGAAACCTTTACAGTTTGCATAACTTATGTCTGTGCTCTACAGTAGCAAAATTGAGGCACAGAGGCAAAATCACTTTCCTGCATTTAACCACAGACTGGTGGTGGAACTGGATTCATGGCTCTGTTCTGACATGAGCAGAACATGGCACTTTGATGTTTAAAAAAAATTGCTACTCTATATGGCTTTTGCTTTTAATGGCATTTGTGAAGGTAAGGAGTAAAGTTATTTCAGTTGGTGCCATTTTCTCTGGACCATTTTCCTAGCTGTTGGTGACTAAAATAAGGAGGTTTCTAAAGTTAGCACTGGTTTGAGCAGGAGGTTGGCCCAGAGACCTCAGGACTTTCTGTTCTAATTTATTCTGTGACTCTACTATTGATGTTTAGTCCCAAAATGCCTTTGTAGATACTAGGGATGGATTTCACGTCACCTATATTATAGAGGTCAGTATCTGAAATGGTCATCTAGGCTTTCTTTGTAGTCATCAGGCATTTAATCAGAGACAGTGGAGTTCTGGACATTATTTGTTTTAGCCCCATGGAGATGTCTCCTGTATTGCCCACTGACTTTTAAAATCCTGTTAATAAAAACTCAAACTTAAGAACATGGTGCTAATTAATGTAACTTGAACGCTTAATCTTTTATGTGCATGAGGGTCATAAAATAGAAACTGTTCAAATCCTACCATCTCTCCAAATCTGTGTTAAATGGGGAATAGATATATTAACTCCTGAAGAGACTAGTCATGGGATAGGATGTTCAAGCCAGCTCAAGAATTCTGCTTCACATTCTGTCGTTAGCCTCCAGTTAAATAATCACCTGTTTAGTAGAAAAACGAGGCACAGAAGATCTAGGTCTGGAATATAAACCTAACATTGAATGTCCTTTATCTTCTAGATAAGTAGAACCCATCACTCTTTATTATTCGTCACTGTTAATTTATAATGCTCCATTGTTTATATAAAAAACACCAGAGAAGAATGGTGTTTCTATCCCTGGGAACGTCTTCCTGTTGTTGATCCTTTCTAGCCGAGTTGACCAGCTGAAGTATGATGTTCAGCATTTGCAGACAGCTCTGAGGAACTTTCAACATCGCCGTTACATCCGGGAGCAGCAGGAGCGACAGCGAGAAGAGTTGCTTGCACGTACATTCACTACTAATGTAAATATTCTTTATTTTAGATCTTTGTGTTCTAGAAGCCGTAGTTGTTCAGAGAAGTTTCAGGCAAGACATAGGCATGACTCTATTAGATTGCTGCTGTGAGATGTAAACGGAATAAAGATAGAAAAGAATAACAATATGTGTTGGAAAAAGCACAACTCTCTCATCAGGAAAAGTCGGTCTATTAAGAGGCAGCAGTAAAAGACTCCAGAAACTGCTGCTTCTATTTTATCCAGTGCAGTCCTACCTGACTTTATATAGCAGTTTCAAAAGGGTGAATGAGGTAGGTACCAAAGTATACATTTTACTTGGATTTGTGTCAAATGTCCTTGTCAAATCCTGAGATTTGTAGAATGTCTGGCTTTTATACACCCTGCTCTCAGTAGATGTCAGCAAGCTTTAATTTGTCCAAATATAAATCACACAGCTGGGGAAAAAAACCCTTGCTTTTTACCTGTAAATGATTCAAAAGTTTTTAATGACAAGAATGTGTTTCCACCTCTTCTTGTTAATTTTTAGTTCCTCCACTGGGAAGTCCCCCCAGTGCAAATTCCTAGAGGAATTTTGCTCTGAATAGTGTAGGTTTGCTTTCAGATTTCACTTTTCTGTAAGTGAAAAGCTAGTCTGTTTGTTTGTATGTATGTTTGTTTTGGTTTTTTTAATTTTTTTTTTTAAAGGCATATAACCTACTATTCATTTTCTGTGTTGTCGTTCGCTGTTAGGGCAAGAAAGAATGAATGTGAGCGGTCCTATTTTCTTGAGATTTGGGAAGTCCAATGCACTTCTCAAAGCCTGACATAAAGATGGCATCTAGCATTTTGTTGGCTATTTCAAAATTTTTAAACATGACTTGAAAGGAACACTGACACTTGAAACCTGATTTCTTTTGAAAACACTGTGGTGTTTCTCTGCAAATATGGAGAAATTTTCCTGTAGGAAAACTTGTTGTCCAGAAATAAAACACATGTAAGTGGAACAGTTTTGAAGAGCAGTAGCAGGCTTGCAAATACAAAATAAATGGCCAGTTATTTTTTCCTCCTTTAGATGCTGAAAGGTGTCTCAAGATGAAAATTTTTTTTTTTTTATTATTTTGTATTTCTTTTAACTCGTTACAAAAATGTGACTTTTAAAGTACAATATCTCTTTATAGGAAAATGATTTATTTGTCAGTTAGTGGCCTATCTGTTTACACAGTTTCTATTTCTATACTACCATATTCTATTAAATAGAAGTGTCAGCTGAGCATGTAAGCATCCTGAATAAATCTGTTACGTACATAACAGCTTTTGAAAGCTGCAGCAGTTCTGAGCATTTTACTTAATTCAAAGATAAATGTGGTCTTCATCTTTAAAGCCTTCCCTTGTACCATTCTGGAGAAAACCACTAACAGCAAATGAAAAATAGAATGCCATCTAGTCTTCCTGTGAGGAGGGTCAAAAATCTACTTCAATATTTTTCTTGCTGCCTTGTGGTGTATAAAAAATACCCTGCAAGCTCCTCATATAGGAAATGGAATCCCTGCTGATTTGAAGTTTTAATAAATATCTGAAATAATAGCCACTCAGATGCAAATCCAAGTGCTTCTGCTCTGCGGACTCATGTAAGACAAGACACTTGTTTCAACCTTAGTGCTTCATTAACATTTGATCAGAGACGTGTATGCTGTCGCGGCTTCTTCATCCAGTAACTTTGACCCTGCAGCTGCTGACAGCTCTGTCCTTTATTCTTCATTCTTTTGCACTAAGCAGAACACCCACCTAGGCAGTACAACACCTGACACTGGATCCTAGATGTCATTCCCATGTTAACTTTTTTTTTTTTACAATAGTCACCAGAGTCTACTCAGAGCAAGTCTGGTATTGTTACATGCATGTAACCTACAGCTGACAGTAGGGTATTAACCATCTTCTGCCCTAAATACGAATGCTGCATTTTAGTAGTTCTTGCCATTCTGAGTACGTGGAAGCAGGTAAGCCAGTGTTTCCACACTTACCTCTTACCAATATCACGATTCCTGTTCGTAAAACAATGTGAGAGTGATGAGCTATTATCTTGACTCTCTCAGTGGAATGGTGTCCAGAGAAGATTAAACTGGAAGCCTTTGAAGGACAAAAGTGATTGCATCCTCTGACCTCTTGTACAAACCAGGTTACAGAATTTTATCCAGTTATTTCCATTTCAAGAGTCATAGTTTCTACTTGAGCTAATGCATCTTTTCTGGAAAAATGTTAATTTTTAATAATGAGGCCTGGGTGGCGAGTGAGTCAGACCTTCAGTGAGCTAGGTTCATGTCTGTTTGACCTCACTGTCAGAAATTTGCACCTTGTTGTAAACGGGCTTATAGAATGTCACCTCCCGGACATTGTGTTTGCAGGCCTTTTGTCGCTTAGAAATGTGATAGGAAATCTTTCAAAAGTCTTTCACTTGCAATGATCAAATGACTCCTTGTTAAACGCCTTCTGTTAGTTTTGATATTCTCTCTTGTAATACCATTTCCTACATATATCACAAACTGATTATAAAAAATTACCACTTTTAATCTGACTTTTTATCCTTCGAGATCTAATTGCAGTTGAACAGCTGATCAACTTTGCCTTTTGGCTTGCTCCCTGTAGGCTTCTCTAAATTACTTTTTTCACTCAAATATTAATGTTGTATTTAATATCCTTACGAAAAAAATGTTTAAAACATAATCCTTCAAGTCCTGTCAAGTTTTTGCCACATTTGTTTCTGCATGTTCTTTTTCTGGATCTATGTACGGGCAGTATGAGTGAGCAGGCAAGGTAACCAAGACCCTGCATTTCCCCTACAGGACTCTGACACCACCATACCGATCGACGAAACTTTACAGTTTAATGAATCCCTCCAGAATGCCCATCGTGGCATGGATGATCTTATTGGCAGTGGGACCAACATCCTTCAGGGGCTGAGGGACCAGAGAGTGACATTAAAGGTGGGGGCATCATTTTTTACCAAAAAGACCCCACGTTTTTCTGCGTTTGTGATGACCAGGCTAAACATGGGTTTGTTTCAGTACACTGCTTCCAGCTGAGAATGCTGGGAAAGGCCCAAAGTCCATTTTAACTAAACCTGAAATCTTTACATTTTGTCATCTTACTAGGAACATCTTTAAGCTCCTTTTGTGGCTGGACAGCCTAGCAGTCTTCACCTGCACAGTAGTTAGTATCTGGAGTGCTGAATGTTATGTTTTGTTCTGTTACGGTTTTTTTGTTTGTTTGTTTGGGTTTTTTTTGTTCAAATGAAGAATAGGAAGTAATGGCTAGCTCGTAGATAGATGTTGATTCAGATGAACATCATTCAGAGCAACCACAAAGCTGGCATAAAGTACTTGTGTTAAAGATAATACTATCCCAGGACTAATGCACCTCAACAATACTATCTTTCCCTGAATACTGTTAATGACAGCTGTATTTCTTCATGTCTTTTAAGAACAAAATTTGTCTTTTATTTTAAAGACTGTTCAAAGTGGTGTTACATTTTGAGCAAATAGTTGAAAGATACAGAAAGCTTTTTAATAAGAAGTTTGCGTTGGGGGAAAGCTGGATTTCTAAGAAATGTGGGGAAATTCCTAACTCTTGTATTCGTCTTCTGATGAGGATAACTATTGTTGTCTGTTTTGTGATGTTGCTTTGTTTTGGGGTGTATCTGCCAGAGGATTTAGGCATTTTTGATTGCTAACATAAATCCCTACATTTGGTCAGATGAATCACACCTCAGGCTCCACTGATTGTATAGACTAGGGTTTCACTGGCTGTAAAGGCAGTCTAGCCAGCTTATGTACGGATAGCTGAACTGTACACTCATATGGGTCTCACCCTCAAAGTGCATAGGCATTTTGCTGGAGCAACTTCTAGTACCTACGGCACCCATTTCTTAGGAGTTACCAGAGCTGGGTGTCTTCACAGGGCAGAATTGCTAGGTGCTTTTTTTAATCCTAACGTCTGTTGCAATTCACAAGCCGGGTACTTCCTGTCCTGGTCACAGAGGTCCAGGCTAGCTGGTATTCCCAAAGCACTGGACAGGACCACTGCGGGGTATGATGGCAGAGGACATTTGTCCTCTGCCTTTAGCACTGGATAGCTTTGGTGGCTGATCACATTGGTTTGGGGCATCCAGTCATTGAAGTGCACGAGTGTACCTGTGCTTGACACAGGGAATTGAGCTGTTGATTCAACAAGATGGTAAGTCACTGATTCCAGGTAATCTCTGATGAGTGACTGAAGCACTTGGTTCCTGGAGGGTTCCTGAGAAGGAAGTGCATACATCACAAGTCAGGAGAACTTAACCATGGTTGGCAAATATGATAAAGGAACACTTGCAGGACCTGCTGCCTCAAAGAGATTGAGAGGAAATACTATTTCTTGTTGTAGTCAATAGTCCTGTCTTGTTTCTTTTGCTAGTTAGATTGCAGTAATGTGCCTGGATTCCTATTAGATCACAGTGGGCCTTCTGCAAATGTAAGCGTGCCTTGCCTCAGCTGCCAACTTGTGGCAAGTCAAGGATACTTCAGGTCAGAACTGTAATAGTAAAGCTGTTAGTCTGTCTCTGCCCACTGCTACTGATCGTCTGTAATTTTGGGAGCATCGTGTTCGTATGTTTTCAGGGGGATATTTCTTCTCACTCACAGATGAGGAAACATCTGTCCATATTCCTTTTATCCTTAGCTTACCTTTTCTTACATTATCAAAGACTTTGTTGCACGTTTACAAATCTGGCAGAAGCAGCTAGTGTAGAGACAGCTTATCAAGATAAATGGGTGAATATGGAAGCATGTTAATTTATGTAACTTCTTGGTTATTGGATATAAATAGACAGGTATGAACCAAGTATTGTTTTCCTATTGTTTGCTTTCATTTTAAAGCTTCATTTTTGATTTCCCTTCTCCAAGCAAGGTTTTCTTTTGTTCTGAAGTAGTGTGAAAAGATTGCTCCAGAGTCAGGAAAAGTGCTGAACTTGAAAGCGTAGTATCCAGGGGTTTAATGTGAGGTGTATGAAATAAAGGTGAAAAATGTGATTATGTTTTACTAGCAGAGACATAACCTGATTTCAGCAAAGGGCCTGAATACCTACACAGCCTTTACAGAAGAAACTGATTAATGTGGTATTGCAAATCTGTATATTTTATGGATTGAGAAACTGTTTGTGCATGTATGTCTAATATAGTTGATATAAATTCTGTCCTCAGAGAGCTTTTCTGATGTTAATTCAGGTTGATATTCAAAACAATTCCTGAATTTCACCTTTTTATTCTTTTGAGACCAAAGATACAGTGGACTGCGAGAATAGCAACCAGAGAGTTTTTATTTTAAAGCGTGGTAGTAGAGCATTGTCATGGGAATCTGTGCTATTGACCTTGCTCAGAGAAGAAATAACTTAAGTCTCAACAGCTTTCTGAAGCAGGGTGTTCTGTTAAGGACTTGGACCCAGAAGTCAGTTTGAGAGACTAGGTCCATTATCATCACCATGATATGACAAGGCTACTCCCTAGCAGTACCCATCTTTGTGCACATGGAGGTGCGATGGAGGTTGGTCCTGGCCAGCGTCTCTCTGACTGCGTGCTGTGAGCCGAGCTGCAGTGCTCAGTGCAGCATCTCTGCCTGCCCATCGGTATGCTACCCATTTGTCTAGCTTATCTAGAAAGGTGCTCCTCACCTACCTGCACCATCGTGACTCTGCAGCCATAAGTTCTTTCCCCTCTTCCCAGAGGGGATGACGTCCAGCTCTGAACTGTGCCCAGAGTACATCTACATGCCTGTATTTCACAGTTTCCTTTGACCGTTGCCCTGAAGGAAAGTAGGACTATTCCTGCTGCACTGCAGTGGTGACTCCCCCAGCTCATTTCCTGGTACCTCCAGTTCTGCAGCTCACTGTGTTTATCTGTTAGGTGCTTACTGCTGACGTGGTAACTGGTGGGATCCACATTCTTAATAATACCAACTGCTTCAGCAGTGAAACAAAACTGGGGTGTGGGCCTGCCTGCAGTACACCTGCCAGCAGTCTTTGTGCAGTGGGGAACAGACTTTTTAGCAGGGCCTGTTGCCACAGGACAAGGGGGAATGGCTTTAAACTAAAAGAGGGCAGATTCAGACTAGATATAAGGAAGAAATTTTTTACGCTGAGGGTGGTGAAGCACTGGCACAGGTTGCCCAGAGAGGTGGTAGATGCCCCATCCCTGGAAATGTTCAAGGTCAGGTTGGACGGGGCTCTGAGCAACCTGATCTAGTTGAAGATGTCCCTGCCGTTTCAGAGGGGTTGGACTAGATGACCTTTAAAGGTCCCTTCCAACCCAAACCATTCTGTGATTCAGTGCTTTTCTCCAGAAAGTTTTCTTGAAATTGCATTAATGACACCTTTTTATGCCTTTTCACTGCACTCAACCATTAGCCTTAGAAGTTTCTGGACCTCCTTTTCAATCTCTTGTTGGTATGAACTGTACTTCAGCAGGAGGGAAGTTCTGCAAGAAAGGTTGTCTGATCAAGAAGCTTCAAGCTCTTATTAGACTGTGTGTCTGAAAAAGGACCAGAAAAACTCTTAATGCCATCATAGGAAGTGCGTTTTCTCTGGGCCACTCTTTATGTTGTCTCTGTTTGGACAGATTGTTTTGTATCTTTAACCACATTCCTGTTCATGTGTGTGAATTAATTAATCTCATTATCCAGCTATTTCCAGGGTCCTGTGGCCATCTCCTCTTAAATTGTAGGAACTGTTGGCTGATAGCAAGTTCCATCAATCAGAATTCATCACTTGCCACCCATGTGTTGGAATAAGAAGTGTTGGACCATGGGGTTAATTGATTCTTTGCTGTCTCTTTATTCTTAGGGTACTCACAAGAAGATCCTGGATGTTGCCAACATGTTGGGCTTATCCAATACAGTAATGCGGCTGATCGAGAAGCGAGCCTTTCAAGATAAATACTTCATGATTGGGGGAATGATTTTGACTTGTGTAATTATGTTTCTCGTCGTGCAGTATCTGACATGAGCTACTGAACTATTGCCAGAGGAGATCGTCTTTTGGATCAAGATGGACTGTCCTCCAAACTGTACTTTCCTCTGAGTGCTGCTTTGGATGAGCCCCTCCTGTGAAGTTCAGAGTTTACAAATCACACTCATATACATGTCACGTGGAAAGCACGTAGGGAAACAAATCTCCCCAGGGATGCTGTAGTTGAGAATGGCCCTATAAAAATATCCCTAGCCTTTACTGCTCTCACCTTATTGTCTGCAAGTTTAAGAATCTAGTTAAATAGGAAGCAGAAGTGAAAATTTTGCCCAGCTGTATTGCAAGGTAGGAGTGTCCTTTTGGGTAGATAGGGATAAGAGGATGCAAAGGCGGAGCTTAAGATGTAGTGAGCTAGAAGTGACCCTGATCACTGTATTTTGCAATGAAAGAATGCCACTGAGGAGAATTCCACATTGTTTGTGGGCACGCTCCTGCAGAGTAAGCGTGCAAAAAGAGGCGGGAAGTGCAGGGTTCCCATCTGCAAACTCACCATTTTTGCTTGGAGGGTCTTAAAGCACGGTTATAACCTCAGCTAACTTTTTTGTTTTCACATACAGTATTAACCAGCACAAATCTTGCCATTTTAGGCTGAAATGCTTCCTGTCTTATCTGAGGTATGTTTTGGTACCTTTTTACGCCCTGCTGCTTCCCAGTGGAAGCTGAATGCTGTACTCCTGCCTGCTTTCAGTCAGGTGCACATCAGGCCTGTGTCATCTCACTGTGCCTAGTGCTAAATCCAGCCTCTGAAAACTGTAAGTGAGATTTTTTCATGCTAGTACACATCACGTTTTGGTGAGTTGTATTCATTTTCTGAGGTGGGTGGTTGGGGTTTTGTGCTCTGTAGCTGGTATTTTTCGAATCAATGAAGCAGGCAAGTCCTCGCTGTGCTCAAATTCAGACTTGTGATTTTTATGTTCTTAGAGCTGCAATGGGCTCTCTCTGCTGTTCTTTACACTCAGAATAACAGTGGGATCAGGGCAACAGACCTTTCACTTAAAATTCGTTCTTGTCAGAAGAGTTTCCTGAAGTTACGTGCCTTGGGATGGTAAACATCCCTCATGCTTGGGAAGGGTGTTCTTTGCGTTATCCTTTGTACCTGCAAAATTACTGTGAAAGACATTCTCATACATACCATCTCACAGAGATGACAGCCAACTTAGATGTGTCTCCTTGGTTGTAGATATCAATCCACATTTAAACATTCACAGTTATGAAATGCCGTGTTGTTTAAATGTGGTACTCCTTTCCCTACAGACTGGGGGGGCTCTGTTAGCATGGCCATCCTGAGATTTTGGGCAGCATCCATTTCAATCAGCCTTCAGATACATTCCCATCCCGGTTTGTGTACAAGTCTGGAGTATTTCCAGATGTCTGACGGTGGCACAGAAGTGTCATATTCAGATGATGTGGCATAATGCTGGGAATTCCTTCGATTTTTTTTTTTTTTTTTTTTCCCTGTCTGGAATGGTTGTGGGTCTTTTAATTAGTAACAGATTACAAGTATCTTTGCTGCAATAAGCTTTTGCTTTTATTATGTAGCCTATTGCAGACTTGGAGAAATGGTATTAATAACTGTAAAAATGAATTTCAGTTAATATGGGCAAGTGAAACAGGCTTTAGCCGTGCTTGTTTACAGTTGCATAACTGAAGTATTGACTGTGTGCTGTGGCATAGCTTTAAAGCCCAGATGAGAGTACCCAATTTGATCAGCTGTCACAGGCCATCAATCAGCGTCATACTTGGCAGCCAGGGCAAGAGCAGAGTCAGCAGTCGGAGCGCGAGCTGGCTGCGCCACGGACACAAGAGTGGAGGCCAGGATGCCATCAGTGCCTAGATAATCCTGTCGGATGGTTCAGCAGAAGAAAGCAGGAAAGCCTCAATGCTTGTTGAATATCCTGTGTGCTGCACGCCTTCTGGCGGTCCGTTTTGTGCTTCTCGATGTGTTTGATGCTTCTCAAGTGTTTCGTGCTCTTCGTGTTCCTCAGTCTGCCAAGTCTGCCAGGCTTTCCCAAGGAAACGCATTAGCAGACCAAGTACAGAATTGGTTTTCATTTGAGCCCGAGGGACTAGGGAATTAAAAGGAAAAGAGGAAGTCTGCAGTGATAGATCGTCTGTCTTACTGTATCTTTAATCTAAATCTGAAATCTAAATTTACCTTAAATTTATTTTAAATACAAAATCTGATAGATTTAGCGTACTATGCACTTGCGAGATCATCTTCTATGAGATCGGTTGGGCACCTCGTAAGGGATCCCTGGCAAATCTTTTTCTGTTCCGATAAACTGGTCCAATTCCACCTTGATTTCACAACTTTATGGTTTAGTGTTTAAAGGATGTCATTTGACGGTGTTTAAAGTTTATATAGTTGTGACCTGGTGTAGCAGGATTTGTCTTACACCAAGGTGGGACTCTAGCCAATTTGTTTCCTTTTTTGGCTTGTGGTAGGAGCCATAAACTAATTGGAACTGGATTTTTTTCTTCTGTTTTTGAGACCAGCCTGGCATTTTAATACGTTTCTCTGTTCATTTACTTTGCCCTTTTAGATTCCCCTTGTTCTTGTGTAGGCTAATTTCCCTTTTGTAAGCAAAGTGTCCTTGCTATTCACCGTGTCCAAAGGCGAGATGTGGGGCTTGAAGGAACCACTTGGGTAACTGGATTTGATGATGTGCAACTTCAGACAAATTTGTACTAGATGTTAAGTCCAAAGTGATTTACAAGAGCATCTGTGCTATCTCAGACGGTTAGTGTAAAACCTTCAAAGCCTCTATCATCATTACAGTGTGCCACAGTAGGAGCACAGGTAGGATCAAGATCCCTGGTAACATGAAATGAGACAGAGCTGAAACCCTGGTGGCTTTACACACGTTGCTGCTACAGCTCTCTGTAAAGTTTCCTTTCTTACTGAAGACTACATTTCCTTCAACAGAGCTGTTTTGCTTCTGAACTTCTGTGGCACAGCAAGTGTTCCAGCTGTTGGATGAACTGCTCTCTCACGAGAGGACAATGGAAATTAACTGGCCTCTGGGAAAAAACTTTTTACCAGTATTTTATACATAAAGGGACAAGAGTGGGACATGATGTGATTCATGTGATGTGTTATGTGAATAAAGATTTTTCAACCAGAATGAAGGTTTTTTTATCTTGACTAACATGTAAGGTGCCTAAATATTTAAACAAGCTGGACAAATTCCAATATTCTAAATATTCAGGCAGGTGAGGCAGAAGGCTGGCTTGGCCAAAGGGGGAACCCCTGCCTGAGCTCAGATGTGAAAAGGAAGTTCAGAGAGAGTGGAAGCGGGAGTCAGCTGCCCCGGAGGAATGGGTAGATGTTAATCAAAGGTCAAGGCCAAAGCTCAGCTGGCATTGAAACTAGTGAGGGATAAGGGCTTGTATAAGTGCATTGGCAGCAAAAGCTACCAGCCAAAGGGAAAGTGCCTCAGGTGGGGCATCTGCCACCACACACCTCCCTGTGTGGGCAAACAGTGGGAGAGACTGCAGGAGGCAGCTGGGTGACAGTCTTTCCTCCTGTAGTGTCTCCCACTGTTTACCCACACAGGGAGGTGTGTGGTGGCAGATGCCCCACCTGAGGGGGAAGCAGTGCCAGAAGGGGAGAGGACTGGCTCTTTAGGCTTCCGGGAAGTGGGGGAGTGCAGAGCCAGAGGGAAACATACAGGGAGGCATACACCGGGGAAGTCCTGCATACAGAGGGAGAAAGTGTGCAATGAGGAGAAAGGAGATGGGAAATGTCGGGTGGATTTTCTTCCCAGTTCCCTGAGAATGGATGGAGAGGGGAGGAGGGTGCTGCAGAGAAGGCACCAGCAGGGAGCGGGTCCCAGGGATGCTGTGGAGTAGCCCAGCCCGTGTCTTTCAGTAGGCAGTGGGTCCCGCTGCACTGTGGGCGTGGAAGGCGTGGGGCAGTGTGCGTGCTGGCTCCAGACCAGGCGCTCCCAGTGATGGCTCTCACTGCTGAGACTGGTGGCGACACGGCAGGCTCGTATGGCCCTGGAAGTGGTGGTGGCTCAGAAGGGTGGTAGAAATGGTGGTGGTGGTCTCTGCTGGCTGGGTGGTGGAACAGGAGTGTGGGGGCAGCTGAGAGCTATGCTGTGGGGAAGACACCCAGGACCTCAGCGTGCTCTGCCCGCTCCCTCTTTGGCACTGGAGAGGGGGCAGACCTTCCTTCCTCCTGCCCTCTACCTGCTAATGATGCAGGTGGGGGGGCTGGAGTCCTGGTGTCCTGCCCAACCTTCCTTCTAGGTTCTAATGAAGGATAGCAAAGGAAGAACTTGGAGGGCAAAATGCGGCTGTTGCTACAGAGATTGTGGATTTAAAATGTGAGATCAAGGGGTTAGATGATCCTTCTCCTGCAATTATGTTTTGTTTTGTAGTAATTGAAGTTCCCCACAGCTATAAAACACTTATTAAATCAGAAAATATCCAGCAAAGAATGCAAAAAGTTAAAAATTCATCCAGTGACGTAGGTATAAACTAGATACATACATCAGATCAGCCTTTGGCAGTCTGCTGAGACAGGTCTTCACAGTTTATCTTCTAGGGTGGTCCCCTATAGGACTTCAATACGATAAGCAACAGCTCAGGCCTAGAAATAGTATTGTTGCTTCAGCAGTGTGCTTTAAGGCGTGACTGCATGTGTAGAAGAAATCTAGGAGGGTATAAAACAGAGAGGTCAAAGTTTTGAAACAAAGAGACTAAGTGCAAGTCAGTATTTTAGCAGTTAAAAACAGTGAATTGTTTAATGTATATGCAGATTGGAGGGGGAGATAATGGATAATAAGCCATCATAACTGGATGGGATAGACAATTTAGAAGGGAGATAGTACAGATAAGTACTAGAGGATGTTTGTACTTGTCTAGTAACCAAAGCTTAATATGTATGCCTATATATGTATACTGTTTCCAAATGTTAACCCTATAGTGCGTGATTACAACTGATATGTGTTAAAAATCAACACCTTTTTTAGAGTAAAACAAAAACAATGGTAACACTACTCATGACTATAGCGACGATATTGACACCTCAACTGTAGAAGAAAAAATTCGTGAGCTATAACACAATCCAAAGGTGATGGTATCATGTTTTCACAATAACAGCGTAAATATAAAAAATGTTGATAGTTGCTCTGCAGAGGGTGCTCCTGCCTCGCTGTTTTGTCTTGCCTGAGGCCTGCTGAAGCCTTTCCCTGCACACCTCCCCACACCCACCCCCCCCCACCAGCCCCTCAGCCCAACTCCA
>NW_008796188.1:5328-20378 GCF_000699145.1 Aptenodytes forsteri | reverse complement strand
TCTACCACTTTTGGGCATCTATCTTTGCACCTTGATTTAGGGAAGTGAAAAGCTAAGAGCACAAGGGGGGGGTGGGTGGGTGGGGATAAACCAGTGACTGGGAAGGAGAGAAGAACAGTAAGTGATAGCAATGTTCTGGAAATGGGCAGTAGAAATGACAACCCAGCTGGACTTCAGATTGTATCATCAGACTTGCAAAATATACGGCAGGTATATTGTCAGAGACATCAGTCGTGCTGGACATAGTAAAGGAGTGCTGCCACCCTCCGCCATCATGGTTTCTCCAGAGTAACTCAGATGCTGGCTTGGTGCATCCCCCCTTATGGGCAGGGAGGAGGGCACGGCCAGGCTGGCCAGTGGCAGGTGGGAAGAGCCCTGTGGAAATCCTCAGGGACTTTGTCTGCAGAGCCTGGGTTCCTGCCTGGTTGGGTGACGGGGCTCTGGGATTACTGTGCAAGTGCCTGTCTACCTCTGGAGCCCAAGTGGCAGGGGGTAGCTGGGAGCAATAGGCACAGCTGCCCATGGAGCAGGCGATGCCTGCGATCCCAGAGGCTCACGGTAGCATTCCCAGGACAGGGACATCACAGCAGCAAGGATGGGACGTGATGTCCATGGTCCTTCCCACGCTGACCTGTGCACTCCAAGGAAGACAAACAGCTGCCATGAGGCACACAGACATTGACAGGGCTGCGAGCTCTGTGGAGGAAGGTCCTTCCCAGACAGTGGATAGGAGGTGAATGGGCCGGTTCAATCTACCTGCTCTGGCATGTGCATGTCAGACCTGCATAAGGAGACACCATGTCTGCACCGTTTGGCTAATGGCTCCAGAGAAATATGCTCAGCCCTGCAGCCGTGTGGGCAGCCCAGGCAGCCACTGCTTTGATTTCCAGCCTATTGCTGAGCAAGCACTTGTAAATGATCTCCAAGCTGAAACCATGCTTTTGGTTTTATGAGTTATAACCTGGACTCAAAGCCAGGAAAGGGGAAACGACTTCTTGAATGTGGTTTGGTTGTAAAATTGAGATCTGTGGCCAGAGCCTGATCTGCCAGGAAAAAGGAGACTTTGTGCCGCCTTCAGTAACTCCAGGCCTCTACTGCTGGAACCTGAAGTTCAGAAGCAGGAGGTGGTTCCCTGGGGAGTTAAAAGAAACACCACACGCAACTAATCAGTGTAACCCAGGCTGAACTGCTGCTGCAAAGTGAGGGGTATACCCAGAACATGAAGGCTGTAATCTCTGGAGAGAGTCCCTGGACAGCCTGGTCCCCCCCACCACCCAGCTCTTCTCCTCCAGCCTTCCTGACCACAGCACAGACAAAGGAGCTGGACACTGAACTCCAAAGGCAAAACAATACCAGGCGCTTGTTCACCTTCCAGAAAAAGTGTAAAGGGGTATTTTTGTGGCTGGTGTTTCCTTGCCCCACCAAGTAGATCTCTCTCTCCTACCTCCAGCACTTTAATGTTTGCTTGTAAACACCCCCATGATGGAAAGTCTTCCTTCCGTCTCTTTCTCTCGCCCTCTTCCCTTTTGCACTGGGTAGGAGTCAATATAGTTCAGAACTCTGTATTTACGTGTGATGATTAGGTTACAAGAGCGACTAAGCAGGATTTAACTGACCAGATTCAAAGCTGCTTATTTCCAGTAACGAGGATCCTTGCCCCCTTTGATGAGGGGACACTGGACAGTGCTGGTCTCCTGGATATCGGCTAGGAATAAATGCAGCTACCCCGAATCCCCATTAGCGGAAGACAGCACCGAGGAAAGAGCACAGTCTGAACCGCTGGGGGAGGGAGAGACAGGGGAGTCTATCTTCCAGGGCTATGCCACTGGATGTGAACAATGCATATGGACACACTGCAGCTACGAGTGCATCTCTGTGGGATTACAGGCACCCTGTGTTCATGTCCAGACTATGGGGAAAGTGGAAAGGAACAGAAGGAGAAAGTGGTGCCACTGGCTGTGACCAGAGGATTGCATGGATTTGTGGGGACTTCTGGAGCCAGCAATAAAGGGCCCAGACTCCTTGGCAGTGCAAACCACTGAGTGCCAGAAAGGCAGTCTGTAAGAACCAAAGTCATCCATCCAGACCTTGACCCTGAAAAGATGTGTGGCTGAAGGCAGAGCACCCCCCTTCTTCCCCCAACACAGTGAAGTGAAAAATAAATGAATTTGTGTGCAGGCCTGGCTCTGGCCATGTGAGTGGGGAGGAAAGGGGCTTATCCCTTCCTAAGTGCTCTGGAACTGGTGGGAGGAGAGGGAAGGCTGGAGAAAGGACAATTTCCTGTGCCAGTGGACTGGAGCTCCACCGAGGGAAAGCATGTGCTGCATCCTGCAGATGAGAACAGCAGGGACAGCGTGGGAAGTGGCAGGAGGCCCTGCTCATGGTGTCCCTGCTCCAGCTGCAGCCAGTAGCCAAGCAGAGGAGCTGGGCACCCTAGACCAGACCACCAAGGTGGGGAAGAGGGTCTAACTCAGCAAGGATCCAGCAAGCAAGCGCCCCCCCAGGGGGAACTGTAGGGAGCTGGCTGTGCTGACCAGATCACAGCCCACGGGGAACACAGAGCCCACAAGGGGGAAGTGATCTGCTTCACAACCAAGCCATGTAGGCCTGCGCACCTTACTGTGCTCCAGCCCCAGTGGGGCACAGCAATAGCATGAGGGCATCCTGCAGTGCAGGCTCAGCCCTTCAGTGGGAGAAAGTCTGTGCAGAACTGTACAGCGAGCCACAGGGACAAAGCAGAGCTCTAGGTGTCTGTGGGTCTGGGAGCTGCACGAGCAGTGTGGGTGCACCTCACCACTGAGCAGAGCTGCTGCACCTCTATGGCCGGGTACAAATCGGGCATGGGGAGACCCATCAGACACCACACAGGGCTGTGGGCACTGGGAGAAACAAGGAACTCCAGTGTGTCCAAGCTCCCCAACAGAGAGGAATCTGTGCCTAAAGGTAAACGCTGCCTCCTCTCCTCCCTCCTGAGTCACCAGCAGCAACTGCAGACACAACCATTTCTATCCCGAGTTTCTATAGGCATTTCTAGTCAGACCAGTCCTATTGCCACAGAGCTGGTAGCTCAGACAAGGCAGAAATGGCCCAGCAGGCAGGGCACACCCACAGGAGTGCTCAGAGTGCGCACAGGCACCATTGAGCTACCAAGAAACTCCAGCTGGGGGAGACTCACCCAGGAATGTACTCTGAAACCCTTCCTGGCAGGCCAAAAGGGACTGATATTTCCCCTCAGCTTCTCCTGGCAAGGGACACATCCAGCCTCTAGGGAAGGGGGTGAAGGCTCCAGCACTGCACAGCCCGCCCATCACAAGAGAGACTGAGGATTTAACACAGGAATACATGGCTGTGACCACAGTGATAGTCACATGAAAGTCCTTGCTCTGTCACCTTGGAGTAGGTGCCATTTGGCATACCTTTAAAAATACACCTTGTCCTGTGGTAAATACAAAACAATCAGAGGGAGCCAACAGCCCAATGATAGACGATACTGAGATTTTAAATGGTCATAATGCTGGAGGAGCGTCATCTTTGTGTTTTACATCCTTACAGCCTGTTAATCTTGCATTCCCAAATCACTGCAGGGAACAGTAAAATGATGGGTTTCCTGCTCTCCACAGGCAGTGGCATGTGCAGGACGTGCTCGAGGAATTTGCCCAGAAGGACATGGGATTTCAGATCTCAGAGCTCTGTCAGGTGTTGGCTGCACCTACTCTACAAGACAAACCCACTTCTTGTGGTCCCTATCCGCCGATTATTGTGGCTAGGGGATGTTTTGAAGTCACAACCACGACCTTCCAAGCCCACCTGGTCCTTTCCAGGAAGGCAGGGCTATTGGAGAACAGTGCTTTCCCAGGACTCACCCTGACAAAGAGCTGAGGCCTGGGATAATGTGCCTCCTGGGAGTAGGTGCGCCCAAAGCTCACCTCCTCTGCAGTGCAGACAAGTGGTGAGACCCAACAAAAAGCAGGTAGTTACTGCACTAAGTACTGCCAGTCTTTCACTGACTGGCAATTAAATGAGCTTAGGATAATAGGGCCTAATTATGGCATCTATCTGTAAAATTGTAATGCTCTGGCCCACAAATCCTGCAAATAAGGTAGTGCAGTCAAACCAGAAACAATCAAACAGCTGACATTTGTCACCACTTTCATTCAAAGTGACCAAAAAAAAAAGTCAAATAAAGGTTGAGTGGAGGGCTTACTGTGTAAGCATTTACTTATTCAACAGAACAAGAGTATAACAAGTCACTGCAGATGTCTTTTGGAAATATAAAACGGGTCCAACAGTATTCATAACCTTTTTATTCTAAATTGCCAACAAGAAGCTTGACAGAACCGAACTTTAAGATAATCCTAATTTTGCACATTCTAGTCAACATGTATTATTTTACATTGGTAGTAATACAAATGGTGAAAATTCAGTATTTTGAGGAACATTCTTTTCAAAATGTGAAAGGCATTAATTTCTTTCTAGACAAATACCATGTCTGGTTTCTTAATTCTGTGTGTTTCTATATTTAGATCCCATATTGTACTTCGCATCCATTTTTAGAAATATACTGCTTGATCCAAACATTTACACAGTCCCAAACATGTATTTTTAGTGATTTAAACCATTCCTGCCTCCCCCTTTTTCAAAATGTGAAAGGCATTAATTTCTTTCTAGACAAATACCATGTCTGGTTTCTTAATTCTGTGTGTTTCTATATTTAGATCCCATATTGTACTTCGCATCCATTTTTAGAAATATACTGCTTGATCCAAACATTTCCAAACATCCAAACATGTATTTTTAGTGATTTAAACCATTCCTGCCTCCCCCCCCCCAACAAAGAAGAGTTACATTAGAGCTCTCAAATGTAAAGTGTTAGAAAACTATAAAACCCTAATAAACTAGACACAAGCACTTAAGTGTACTCTTTAAACTTCACCTGTTTGGTATTATGCATATGATAAGGAATTCACAGAGGATTCGTGATAAACAACCTCCCCCCCCCCCCCCCCCCCCCCCCCCAACAAAGAAGAGTTACATTAGAGCTCTCAAATGTAAAGTGTTAGAAAACTATAAAACCCTAATGGAAACTAGACAAGCACTTAAGTGTACTCTTTAAACTTCACCTGTTTGGTATTACGCATATGATAAGGAATTCACAGAGGATTCCCCATTATTGTATGACTTGAAGCACCACGCACCCACGTGACAAAGTTAAGGCTTACGGCTTGAAGCTGCAAAGGTGTGATCAGGATGCTTTCTAGGAAGAAGACAGAATTTTCTGTAAATGACGATGTCGTTTAAAGCCAAAACTGTCCACTTTACATACCCTATGTGGACAAACTCAGATGCTGACAAGATAAAAAGCAAAAAGTGCATGCACTAAAAAAATACTTCTAGGTTTGGCTGATCCAGGTGATTTTAATTAAACATTATGCAGTAGGAAGTCTCAGCCTCTTCACAGGCTGGTGAAACTCTCAGAACTTACTTTATGCTCTCCAAGCTGTAACAGGCCCTCAAATATGACTTCACTGGCTACAGATATAACATCATGACCACAGCTTAGTGCAGAGAAAGTTTTCTGCACCTCCCCAGCAAACAACCAAACATTCTCACAAGTGTCCAGTAAAAGTTCCACAGAAATCACTCGACACCATATAACCCCGAGAACAGTAATATGTAGTGTTGCTTTGCAGATGCAAGACACATGCTTATGGTGCAGGGTTGAAATTCCTGGAAATTACTCTGTTGTGTGGTTCCTGACTTCCACTGAAACGAGACTGTAATAGTTCCTGCTACACCAAGGCCTGAATTAAAAATAACCTGCCATTTTTACAGGGCATTTCCTCCCCCCCCCAGCATAATTGCATGCCTTTGTTTACAGTTCGCACAAAACACGCACAAAACACCATAAGTACACAACTCTGAATGGGCCTCTTTTGCAAATGCACACACTTGTTCTAAAGCATCAAGCTAAGGGACAGGATTTTAGTGGTATGTGCAACCCCCCATGCTGTTCTGTTTCCCACTATCACTTCTCTGATTAGGAACATAATCAGACCCTACCTCCTCTGCTTAGAATCACCCCCCTTCCCCACCCCCGCCCCTTAAAAGCCATCACCACTTCAGAAGAGTTCTCCGGCTGTTTCCAAATCACTGGAGCAAATAGAACAACTTCACAGATCATCAGTGCTGCCATTTGACAAGTGAACCAACAGAGACTTGCCAATTCCTGCGTTTTTCCTGTTAACTACTCACTGCTGTCTGAGGAGGGAAGGTTTCTCAGTTGGTGCTGTGTAAATTTATCAGTCCATTTACTCAATAACGGTAACAAAGATCACCAAATGAAGATGAGGGTAACTTACGAAACAAACGCTCGGGAAAAAGATTTGGCAACCAAGGACGGTTTTACAAACTCAAACATTGCAAAAACACGTCATGCAACAACAGCCAAGTCTATGGAGTCCTGCCATCAGGTCCAGAGAATATCTGCCATCCGCAGAAGCTCTACAGTCCTATAAAGGGAGCCATTTAGTGCTGGGGGGAATGAACTTCCAGGGGGAAGAGACACTAATACTCCAAACTCTGAAAAGGGCAAGACATTTTTTGCATGAGATGGAGAAAACCACAAGAATTTCCTCCACTCCCCCAAGTGAGAGCAGCCTTTGCTGAAGCAGCACTTGTCACCTTGGCAACAGGCTTATCTACAGGTGACATTTTAATTTGGTTTGGCAGATTCAGCCTGACACTATGGCAATTGCACAGTCACTGGCTTGTGCAGAAGCCATGCCTGCAAAGCCCCGAGAGTACCGGGTTTAGTTGCTCCAAGTGGGAAACGAGACAGTCATTCCTCAAAGCACCTTCAAGCTTTTGCTTTGCTGCTAACGGCAAATAACGGTCTGTGATTTCAGCACCAGACACTTCAACAGGGGTAGCTCCCTCCCACCTCCAGATACAATTTGATAGGTTTTTTCCCCCCAGCAGTGCTGGTTTAAGCAGCCCTAATTTTACCCCTGCTCTGACTTAGCTGCATCTGACAGTGAGCAGAGTTGCACAAAGCAAGGAAATAATTTGGTTTAAGTCGGGGGGAGGGTGGGGGGGTGAAAGGGGTTAGCGTAGGTAGTGTGGAAGGACTTGTGTTTAGAGAGACAGAGCCAAAGTGGCTGGGGAGCGGGGCTGCTTAAATTGGACCACTGTAATAAAGGGACTGTCAAGAATATGAAATAAAGAATACAGAGGATGCTTCAAAGAAAGGATACAGAGGATGATCCAAGCATCAGATTCCCTCAGAAGCTGCTCTCAAGGAGGCAGGTGTTATATACTACCCCTCCTGTCCGTGCACCGGTGGCCATAAAGCATTGCTGCAGCCAGAGATTTCAGCAACTGCCACCATCTACAGAAGTCACAGTGCCAAAACCACATGCATAGTACTTACAGCCTTTCCATGATACGGCATATGGGAAGGACTCAGGGGCACGTACTCTCGAAGGCAAGCAATTCTTTTGTTCAAAGGTGGCACTGGAACTGAAAGACTTCAGTTACTTCTCCTGACAAATGCACTTGCTTCAATTTATGCATTTCATTATAGCATGGAGGACAGCAGGGACATAAGGGGATAGTACTTTGCTACTCGGAGGTGGCGGTGCTTAGAAGAGCTATATATGCTCTAAACACTAGAAAATTTTCCAAAAAGTGTAACAAGTGAAACCAGACAGCACTGTTGCAACCCCTTATGGAAGGAGAGGTCTATCATGGTTGATCTCATACAGAACTGCAGAGCTGTCAAGTGCAGGACTGTTGCTGCATATGGGCTTAGAAGAACCTTAAAACATACTTTGGCAACTCTGGTGGTGCCATCACATCTTGTATACAGCCTGCAATCATGATCCACTGTCGGATCATGGCCAGTCATATGAGAAACCAGTCACGGTAGCTCCATCCAGTTTGCAGCTGGCCATTAAGCTCCTCACTCCCCCAAACCCAAACTGTGATCACACTTTGCAAAGGGCAAGAGGGGAAAGATTTCTGCTAACATAGGGCCCTAATGCCAGCATGTCTGCCAAGTCTAAGGTGACAGGAGGTCAGAAGGGACTGCTAGCTAACTATTAGCTCAACAGAACCTCAGTAACTGTTTGAAAAGGCTCCAGAGGGAGGCACCTGGCCGCATCTGCAAAGTCAGCATAAGGGCTCAGCACCTTTCTCCCCTGCACATTGGCCAGACATCCAGCGGGAACTGAACATAGGCCACGGGCAGGAAGAGCACCCTGCCGCACGCATACAAGAGCAGAGAGTACCTGTGTTCCTAAGGGCTTCTTTCTCTTGTATGGGCCAGTCATATGAGAAAGCAAGTAACACTGAACCAGCACCCTAAGAACGTTCACTGTTAATCAGTTTCCCCCCTCCCAGGGTTTGTACAGCAGCAAAGTCAGCCCATGTCCAGCCATTGAGGCTGGGCTGGGAGTCAGCTGCAATATTCCTCTGTACAAAACATTGTTGTAAGGAATCAAACTTGCATTTGCTACCTGTTTATGCCAGAGTTGGTCATGCCCCAAACAAAAGGAGAATGTGACTGCTCCAGCGACTCTGCAAAAAGAAACAGATGTTGTGGCTCAGAACTAAGAAACTCCAGCAACCACGATCAGATCAGAATATCTCTGTCCAGACAATTTCTACATGTTCAAGAGGAAGTAAAAGTTGATCTAATGATGAATGTGTCTGCTTCACTGTCATTTAACCAAGGAACATAAAAGTTACCATGTTTCCATTGTCATCATTGCACATAAGGTACAAGAGCTTATATGGGAAGGAGCAGATGCTTGGAAATGCCAGTTATGGCAGGCATGTTGAATAGTTCTCTATACCAAGAAAAGCCTGCTGGGTTGAGAGATGCATGTTTTTAGGAACGAGCATAAGCAAGGCGTCCTACAACTGAGACCTAAGTGAACAGCATCTCTGGACTCGCCCTGTCCCAAGTGGAGTTGAAGGACAGGACCAGGGAGAAGGCAGCAGTGTGGCAGACAGGGAAGTTCCTCACCTGTTTCCCAGTCTTCATCACATGGAGGTGCCTGCCACGTGCTCACAGCATTCATCTGCTCTCTCTGGAAGCCAGAGGACTGATTCACTTCAGGAAGAGAGAAAACTCAGTGACTAGCAGTCAATCCTGCTTCAGAGGCATTAAGTGCTTTGGATCAAGCTGTAAAACATCTTTTGGCTTTAGAGGAAACCCTGCACAATGCAGACAGGTTAGGTACACCCAGGAGCCAGGTATTGATCTGAAATCAATCAACTTCAAATTTGCTTTTTTCAACGAACAGGAAAAGACTCTGCCCCTGGAACTTTGCAGCAGGAACGCTCGAGTGAAAGGAAACCTGCTTTCATGAATGCAGGTATCACTGCTAGCCTAAGTGCAACTCTACAGAAGATAGAAAACTATCTATCTGCTCTGTAGTGTGGCAATAGTTAAAGAGCCACTGCAGGGGATGTAAAAGACACTGCATAGCACAGGATGCCTTCCCAAATATTTTGGGGTTTTTTGGACAGCCCCCCTCCCACCTTGTCTCACTGGGCTGGAGGCTGAAATCTTAATTGTATGGCAGATGAAGCAAGTGCAGCAGCAGAGGAGCCTGGAAGAGGAGCTGCCCCATTTCTTGGTGGGAGTGAACTATTCAGGTTGCCCTGGAGGAGAACAGCTGCAGAGGTTTCCATAGCTTAGACACCTGTTTGGTGAAATCAACTTTTCACATGGCATCAGTGGTCAAGCCTCAACAAAGGGAGATCAGCTCTACAAAAAGAAGGGCCTGTCCTTCTGGTCATTAAAGCATCCCAGCTCCTGTTGGGGGTACTTCAACGTGCACAGTCTAGGGTACAACCTTTTTATGCAACAAGCCTGGTAACAAAATATGTGAAAGGCCTACTGGGAGCATCTGCAATATTCTCATGAACCTACCCAATAAATCAAAAGCAAGTAAGACTCAAGTTTCCCCAAAGCTGCTGTGTCACACAAAGCTATAGACAATAATTTGACTCCCACTTTTCGGTTATCCTATGAGCTATCCTTACAAACAGGAGACCTCAGTCCCCAGGATGAACAAACATCTCGGAGCACGGGTGGTTCTCTTACCTATATCTTGCTCAATGAACCCTTTGTCATTGCACTTTGTTATGTGATCGCTGAGGTCAGCCTGAGGAACTAGATGGCGAGCATTGAAGGGGCACGTGGCCAATTCCTTTGCAACTTCAGGGTAGCTCTAGACAAGGGAAAACCAAATTATGTGCAATCTCTCTCAAGTTCACTTACCTCTTGCTGATCCATAGAAAAAAAACCCAAGGATATTTGTGATGTTGCTTTAAAAAAAAAAGACTAAACAAGGAATGGCAATATATTGTTCAGACACTTACTAAAAATGCAAGGGGAAACCAACATGACTGTTCTTTAAAACACAATTCACTGAGAAACTGAGCCACCATTGAGTTGACTGAAATGAAACATACCCTCAGCTAAACTCCCTACAATTTACTGCAACACTGGCAATACGGCTGCATCATTTAAAGCACAGATGAAACTATTCTAAAAACAACGGGGGAGAGATGTTAGGGAAATCTAAACCATTCAGGTATTTTTTTTTTTAAATAAGCAGGCACAAAGGCAGAGGAATTCCTTAAACCTTTCAAAACAGCTAGGGAGTTAGCAGTGTTCTACCTGCAGACTTTGGTGCTACAGGATTACCATTCAAGTAAAACTTTATCACAGACACAGGTTCTACTGGCAGTGCTCAGCCATCACTACGGTAAATTAGTCCACCCCCTGCACATGATACAGCCTTTACTGGGAAAAGCACAACTTTGCCACTGAACCAGTGCCTGCCTGGTTCTGGCTGATGCAGCTCTGCTGGTCAGGGATCAGACTTGCACCTGAGGCAGATGCAGAGACAGAAGTGCCTCGTACAGACGCTGCTTGAGGCAGTGTCTCCTCCACTACCACTGATATGTGACTGCAGCACAGGCTGCAGGCACATCCAAGGCAGTTGTCATTACCTGGTCTATACAGCTAGGGTTGCTGTGTCCTCATGTGTCCATCATTTGCTTCAACTAGCTTGAGCAAGCTATTCTGGCTGCATAGCATTGAGAAGCTTCTGCTAACGCAGTTCAAGCTGAGAGGATTCAACTTGCCCTGCTTGCGGTGTCCCCATTTGTGTGGCAGGGCTGCATTCTGCACAAAGCAATGGGAAGCTGAGGCAGGTGGAAGCGTTTAATTGGATTTTATGCATAGGGTATGCAAAGGAAATTCAACAAACTACCAAGCAAGAAGGACAATCTCCACCCAGACACTTGCCACTGCAAATAATCACAGAGTGGCATCTTCAGATGGATCAGATGATAATCCCCAAGCCCTTCTTCTGCTAATTACTTACAGACACAGCTACATCTGATTATTGATCACTATCTCACCTCATCCTCCTAATGAGGTAAGCTTGCCAAAACTGTCTGGTCATCAGTTATGCAACAGAAGGACAAAACCAACATGGTTAAAAATTTACTTGCCAACATTATTCACCTAGCTCACATGCACATTCTTGCCAAAATTTGCAGGGCGGTCAACAAGGAAAATTTCAGCCCTCTTGAATGTTGGAAAGATGAAGGTACTTGCCACTTAGCTCTGTCCACCGCTTTCACTAGTTGCTTAATATTTTTTTAAGGCTCTAGTTCTACCAAAATGAGTTGTTTATAAGTACTGATACCAGGACACACACCCTACAACTGCATCTTAACTGGAAGGCACAGCACTGTTATACTATTTCAAAAACACATTGGCAAACTTACTGGTAAACTTAAAGAGGAACAATTGGGTTTTAAAAGGTCTCGGCAAAAACCCAAAGCTCAGTGAGATGCTAGCACTTGACAGGTTTAAAGAAAACAAACCATGAGGACAACAGAGGAGAGAGGAAGGAATGCTTCCTATAAAGGATTTGTATTCAAATTCTGGATAACAGAGCGGGGGAAAAAAGCCTCTCCCATATGTGCTGAGCCCAGGATGTGGAATTTTTGCCAGATGCACATTAAATAGTTATTAGCAAAACAAACAAAAACAAAAAAACCCACTCTGCTATGCAGCTGCATTTCCAGCACTTAAAGAATGAATTGCAACATCACACCACTTCTACCCTGACCAGCCAGAAGGGGTGCACGTAACTTGAACTGAATTCTCTCTTCAACTTAAAGTGGAAAAATGTATCTGACCTCCATGTGAGCTGCTGAAAGAGACCAGAATTTCCTCCCTGACATAACCATGAATAATCTCTATCTCCTTTCAACTGAACCACACTGGTCTTACATGAATTAACATTTTGTCCTGGTTTCCGTTGGGATAGAGTTAATTTTCTTCCTAGTAGCTGGTACGGTGCTGTGTTTTGGATTTAGGATGAGAATAATATTGATAACACACTGATGTTTTAAGCAGTGCTTACACTAGTCAAGGACTTTTCAGCTTCTCATCCCCTGCCAGTGAGAAGCTGGGAGGGGGCACAGCCAGGACAGCTGACCCAAACTGGCCAAAGGGATATTTCATACCATGTGATGTCATGCTCAGTATATAAACTGGGGGGAGTTAGCTGGGGGAGGGGTGACCACTGCTCAGGACTAGCTGGGCATTGGTCAGCGGATGGTGAGCAATTGCATTGTGCATCACTTATTTTGTATATTCTTTTGTCATTGTTATTATTATTATTTTCCCTTCCTTTTCTGTCCTATTAAACTGTCTTTATCTCAACCCACGAATTTTACTTTTTTTTTCCCGATTCTCTCCCCCATCCCACTGCAGGGGGCGGGGAGGAGTGAGCAAACGGCTGTGTGGTGTTTAGCTGCCTGCTGGGTTAAACCACAACACATGTGTTTGAAGCTATTACTAAACAAAAAAATGAAGTTATATGAAATAGGGGCTAAACAAGGCTATTTGTCAGGAACTTCCTCCAGCCAGCCAGAAAATGCAGCAAGAATGAGAACAGGCATGTAATATTTACATGCACAGAATTACTCCCATTCGGTGCCTTGTTTGGCAGGCAGTCCAGCTTACCTTCCTACACTTTACAAGGTGATAGGGAAACCGACAGGCTCTGATTCGATGATGTTTATTATATGGACATTGTATTAACCTCTCTGGATCCAAAACATCTAGTAGAATGGAAGAACAGAGGGGAAAAAAAAAAACCTAGTTAGAAAGACAAGATCTAGCATCACTAAGTGAAGTGGAAAAAAACATACCACCACATCAGGGCTGTGACCTTACGGAGTTAAACCAGTTATTCTTAGTTTGAAACCATTCATTAAGGCAGGCACCTGTTCTGCATAACCAAACAAATTCATTTTGAAGTTTGCAGTGACTGGGATGTTAGTCAAAACAGAGAATAGTCAGCACTGAGCATAATAACTCTTTAAGTTACCATATTAGGTAGGTAACCACACTTACTCACAGTGAATGAGGACAGCAGTACTTCTCCAGCTATCTTAGAGGAGAATCAGTGGGATGATGACACACCCACCAGCGCCTTCAGGAACATTGTCAGTCTGAACCAAATCTTTTTTGATCAACAACTAGTTTTGCTGGAAGAAGAATACCAGACAATTTAGCTTCATTTCTGAGGAAGCAGTGTGCCTAACGTGGTGCACAGGACTTCTAAGTAAAATTTTTCATAAGTCATGCAATTATTTAGGAGCTGAGGAGTTATTAAACTGGCTAAACCACCTAAGAATCTAGGCACTGAACAGTAAAGCAGCATGAGTGCATGCATACATGATATAATTTTTTTAATCTATCTATAGATAAAATATATTAAAATATAAATATATCTATTAAAACCCCCCACATTTCCATATTCTCAGTGAGTAAGAGAGGCAGCCAGAAAGAGGCATAGGTCCCCTCTGCTGCCTGTGGGTCTGTTTGTAGGGTACACACAAGAGAGCCAAACCAGGCTTCTTTCATCTTTCTGCTCTGCCACTCTTTTTGCACAGGCATTTAGCATGTTTAGGATTTGATTACACAGCAGCTTAAACAGATCTAAGTATGGGCTGCTGCTGTTTAGCCTCTCCCCTGCCATCACATCCCCTTCTCTTACACATGCATTGGTGCTCAGTTGTCTCAACAGCCAGATCAGGGAGCTGTATCAGCCCATGGGCTGCCAGCTAGCTAAGACGTTGTTCCACAAGTCACACCGAGCAGACTTCATGCTGTGAGCCACTAGGAAGGAAGGACAGACCTAATCCTTCTTTCCATCTCAGCTGTGCAGTGCTGCTGCTGTCAGCTCTGCCCCCTGTGAGCACCTCTCACCTCCATTGGACAGTTTAGGTCATTAGAACAGTTGAAAACTAAAGACTTCTTCATCATTAAGAAGGATTGACAAGCTTTGTACTGGTTCAGCTGCCCCTGGAAGAGCAACCAGAAGTGGTTTCTCTGTGAACTGCCTCAATGCAAGATCAGACCAAGCACAATACCAGTAAAAGGAAGGAGACAGAGGTGAGTACCAGAGGAAGAGGAAAGCCCTCACCACAGTACACAAACCAGCAAACGCTGGAGCTGGCTTGATGAGGTAAACAGATGTAGTTAACACAAGGCTGCAATGAGCAAAGCCTCCAGGGCACCACAGCAATGCCACGTGCAAATGAGATCCCCGTCCTTTAGCCATACTGCATGCAAACACAAATCCACAACAATCCTAGCAATGTATGTCTGGAGTCAGCTGAGACAATAGCTACAGGCCGGAGCAACGCTTTAACCAAATTAAGCCACTTTATTCAGATGCTTCCTAAAGGCCAGACCCCATCCACACCAGAAGCACGCATGGTGTGGTACCCACCTGTAACATTGGCCTAGTTAAAATAATCAACAACCCACTGGAGCCCCCTTGGCTCAGGCACAGAGACAGACCCAGACCTGCTGGGGCCGGGGTCCCCTTCCCCCCGCGAGACTCTACCCCGAGCCTCACCGAAGTCATCCTCCAACTCCATGGCGGAGAAGGGCTCCGCGGCGCGCTGGGCCTGCGGGGCCGGGAGAGCTGCCGGGGCCG
>NW_008796188.1:0-5126 GCF_000699145.1 Aptenodytes forsteri | reverse complement strand
CTCCGTCGGGCGCCATCTTCCGCGGCCCTGGCCGTGCGGGGCAGGCCGGTTCCTCCAGCCCGAGCCACGCTTCGAGTAACGCCGGCCTGGCGCCAGGGCCCTCCTCACCACCGGCGCCCGAGATGGGGACTGAAAACTTGAAACCCCTTCCCAAGGTAGGGAGAGTGTGTCCCTGCCCTGGAAGTCTTGCAGGAGGCTGCCGCTGAGAAGGGGCTGGAAGGCGGCTGCGAGCATGGTGGAGCCATGCACCATGCAGCCCTGGTGGGTTGTTTCCAGCTGTTTGGAGCAAGGCGACTTGGGTGCCTCGCTTGATTTCAGCCCCCACAGGTCTCCTACCTCAAAGGCTCTGAGAAAAGAGCCAGCTTCAAATGAAGGCCATGTTTTTACACACTGCTCTTGGGCACATGCGATGTGGGAGGAAAGAAACCTGAGGTTTTACTGTCAAATGAAATCAGAGCCCTGCTGCTTCCTCTCCTCACATTGGTGGGTTCAAAAACGCTCACTTTTGCCTCATGATTGCCTCATTTTGCAACCAAAATACAAATGTTCAGTGGATGTAGAAATGAATGGAGAGATACTTTTTCAAAGCAGAAGGCTTGCGATGCAGGGGCCTGGATTCTGCAAACCACCACCCAGGTCCCTTCAGCTGCACCCCTTCAGGATGGGGGTGCAGCCCAGTGGTTAGAGCAGAGCACCTGCCTCAGTGTTGGCTCATGCGGACTGGGCTCACAGAGCAAGGAGGGGGACACACAGGCCTGCAGAGAGCATGGATGTGTGTGGAAGATGGCTGGTTACAGGGTTCATGAGCTCCCCAGGGGTGTGGACATGCTCTGCTCCATGAGGGGATCCCTGTCCTGATGTTACGTAGTGTCTTTCAGGGATGAGGGAAGGAAACCTGAATGACTGGAAGAAGAGGTGTGTTTTCCACTGCAGCATGGTCTTAGCTTCTCCCTCCAGTCCCGCCTTTTCCCAGGGCAAGAAGAGACAACGAACATCTGAAAAGAGTTTGCTGCTCTTTGGAGGTCAGTATAGACTCAAGTGTGTTGCTCCCTTGCAAAATTTCCTGGTAAAAACAGGGCAAGAGCATCACAACATGGCTGCGTGGACCTCATCCATTCCCATCCACCACGCAGACTTTGATACTGCTCATGAAGCACTTCTGGAGCAATTTGGCTTCCAGGGCTGCATTGCTGCCATGACCTTTCACTGGTTCCAGTGGGGCTCTGAGCTGGAAAGCCCCTCTCAGAGGGACACATTTGCAGCTAGTTCAGGTGAATGTAGGACCCATGAACTGAAGACATATCCACGGAAAGGTCTGCTATTAGGCTGAGACTCTGGCCCCTTACGCTGCCCATTCTGGCACAAGGAACACTCCCTAGAGGCATCATGAAATCTCTCCAGGAGGCCTGGACAATCAAGGGGTCTCATCACTGCCCCAAGCAAGTGGTTGGTCTCCCAGGGTCCCAGTGGAGTGCCCCCAGCTCTCTCCTCCTCCAGTGCATGTGAATTTGAAAGCCTGGAGGGAGATTTTCAACTGAGACACATCCCCATCCTGACTTCTCTTGGGCACTGGAAAGTCTCCTGCCACTGTCTCCTCAGCACTGTCAAAGCCTGATAAGCATCCCCTAGAGCTGAAGGATCTGGAGTCCCTGCTGAAGATGAGTCACTGCGGTGCTGATGCGCCTAAGGCCCACTGAAGCCATTGTTTCCTTTCTGTCTGACTGTCCCCTCTGGGCTTGCATTGCTGAGATGCCTTTTCATCTTCCATTTTGTTGTTCATGAGAAAACAAACTCCTCTACCATGTTGTCTGACTGCAGCAAATCTGCTGCAGATGCCAAGTTAGGGGGCATAGCTCTGGTCAGGTACAAGTACTTCAGGACAAAGGGCAAACCAAGAGATTACAGAGCCTACAGAGAAAGTCGACTCATGCTTGTGCTGCTGGGTAAGTCACACACACCGAATACTTTTACTGCATAGTCTTCCTGGCATTCATCATACTGTGAAGATTATATCCATGACAGCAGTATTCATGATCACTGCTCTGCCATATGCTGCATGAATACACAAGCCTGGCCAGCATCGTGGCCAGCATTTTCTTACAAAACTTACTTTGCATTGGCATGTCCTCCTATACATCCCCGCTCCATCTAAAGTGACTTCCTGTTGCAGCTGAACAGGTTTTCTCAGTAGTGGGACAGGTAAGGGATGGGAGGGTGGATGGCTTCTCATTTAGAACGTAGGTAGTTTTTCTGCAAAGAAAACAACACTTCTTAATTTTCCCCCTCTAAATGAGATTTTGGGAACCATTTGCTGTAGAGCTGAAAACATTCTCTTCTCCTCCATCATTCTGCCTCTCCTTCTATCCTCCCTGGACAATATATGCTCACAGCCCACATCCTCAAGGCAATAGCCCTTCCTTGGAACTGACTTCGAATGAGGAGACTCACATGGATGTGAGCAAAAGGAACTGACCTTCAATCCCCTGATTTCCTCGAGGGGAAAAAGATATGCTAGAGGGTTTCCCACTGTTTTAGTTAGAAGTTACTGGACAAGGTTTTCTGGCAGTAGGTCCTGCCCTGCCTAATTTAATTCCAGGAGGTAACCGAAGACTTACCAGTGCTCTCTTAAAAAGGCCAATGGCATCCTGGCCTGTATCAGAAATAGCGTGGCCAGCAGGAGTAGGGAAGTGATCGTGCCCCTGTACTCGGCACTGGTGAGGCCACACCTCAAATACTGTGTTCAGTTTTGGGCCCCTCACTACAAGAAGGACATGGAGGTGTTAGAGCGTGTCCAGAGAAGGGCAAGGAAGCTGGTGAAGGGTCTGGAGAACAAGTCTGATGAGGAGTGGCTGAGGGAACTGGGACTGTTTAGTCTGGAGAAGAGGAGGCTGAGGGGAGACCTTATCGCGCTCTACAACTACCTGAAAGGAGGTTGTAGCGAGGTGGGTGTTGGTCTCTTCTCCCAAGTAACTAGCAATAGGACGAGAGGAAATGGCCTCAAGTTGCGCCAGGGGAGGTCTAGATTGGACGTGAGGAAAAATGTCTTTCCTGAAAGAGTGGTGAAACATTGGAACAGGCTGCCCAGGGAGGTGGTTGAGTCCCCATCCCTGGAGGTATTTAAAAGATGTGTAGATGAGGTGCTTAGGGACATGGTTTAGTGGGCATGGTGGTGTTGGGTTGACGGGTGGACTCGATGATCTTAGAGGTCTTTTCCAACCTTAATGATTCTATGATTCTCTCTGGTAGTAGGAATAGCAGAGTTATCTTAAGGTACAAGAGATAGTGTGTTTATAGAATCATAACAGTAGATCAGGAGAACAGTGTAGGCTTCTCTTGAATGGACATATTAACAAAGGACATTTTCAAGCACAGAGAGCCTTGCCTCTTCCTGTAATTTTATCTGCAAAAAATATGTAAAATCTTAAACTGCTTCCAGGAGCCTGAGGTGGACTAAATCTGTCAAAGGATTGAAATGTCTCCCTGAATAGATGATCTTGCAGTGGCGTATTTCTCATTTGCACGAATGCAGGTCATAAAACAACTCTGACCATTATGTAAACCCAAGGGTTTACACACAGGAATTACCCTTTTTATCCCCATTTCCAGAATGTTCCCCAGTCAGGGAATGATTGACATATGTCTTGGATGCCTGTCCTGAGCTGTCTGTTGGGCTGCAGAATCTGAAGCACCCATTGGTGATGCAAGGATGGGCTATGCTCCCTTCTCAAAGTGACTGGGAGAACTTATGACAGGAAACTGTCTCTTCACAGTCACAGGTCACTCGGTGACAGAGCATGCATGACTTGTGCAAAACTCCCCCTGAGTTCTTGGCATCTTGCCTTGACTTCTTTCTTGTTTCCACATTCTATCTTCACCTTTTCTTTTTTCTTGAAGAAAAGGCAAGCAGAAAGGAAAGCAGCTCCACACTTCCTTTCTGACTGTCCTGACAAGCCTTGAAGTGCTGAATACTACGTGCTGCTCTCCAACCATGGGGATAGTGAAAAGACTCTCCTAAATTCAGGGGTACGTGTTGTTGTAAATTCAAGAGATGTCATGAACATGGCCAACCTCTTTGGCAAGGAAGCTGAGCCATGTGTGTCTGTTCCCTTCTTAGACTGATTAGCACCTGCCCCCACAGCAGACTCTGTCCACAGTGGGAAAATCTCTCCAGTGGGGGGACATGTTTATATTGATGGAGTTCTCCAGCAGAACACATTTTCCTGACTTGCATTTGAGCTTTTGCTTGCAAGGGGCTGGAAGATGAATGTGGAGAAAGTTGGCAGTCTCTGCTACCAAGCCAACTGCCGATTAAGGCTCTGGGAGGTTCCTGCATCATCATGCTCAGGAATATCCTGAAGCAGTTCAGCAGCTCACCTTCCTCAGTTGCAACCCTCTATGCAGTCTTTCCTGCTGGTGACAGCGCTGCTCTGGAGAGCTTCCGGTTTCCCCTTAAAGAATGATTGGCCACAACACCCTGCCTCTCTCCTTGCCCTCAGTGTCTCTCCAGAAACTTTCCACAGGAAACCCGCAGCACAGATGGAAGAAGGAGGATGACGTGCACTGTGAGCCTATTCACCTCATTCTCACTCCTGCTGTTCTCTGGGACCATTTTCTACCTGAGACTTTCCCCCCCAGCACAGCAGCGTGCAGAGCAAGAGGAATTCCCTTTCCTCCCCTCCTCAAGACCTTGTGAGGCTCCTGCTCTCCCAGGGCCTTCCACAGCCCAGACTCCTCAACTGAGCTTGGGAGTGGCCACACGCCCCTTCCATACATGTGCACCGAGGCCAAGAGGGCATTTCTGGGCAGAAGCTCAAGAAAGCTGGGCCTGATGACCAGGGGCTTAGGAGGAGTCATGGATGCCTTCCACACCTGCAAGTGACAGTGCCTGAAGGGGGCACACTGCACTATGTCCCACCCACCCCCTCTTTAGAAATGGTAAAGGCTCTCCATGTGCCCCATGCACCCCTAACTGCCCCAGAGAAACACCCTTCCTCCTGACTGTGTGTGTCTGGAGTGTCCAAAGAAAGGACCATGCAGTGACAGCAATCATTGTGTTAAAAAACACTGCACAACCGTCCCCAAAAACTTCCTTCCAAAAACCACCCCTGAGCAACATCTCTCTCCCT
>NW_008796187.1:3630349-3631820 GCF_000699145.1 Aptenodytes forsteri | reverse complement strand
AAAAACTGCTTAGGAGGGGAAAAAAGGGTTAGGAGTAAAACAAAGTTTCTGCCTGAAGCAAACTGCAACGCATATCTTAAGAAACCAAGTCGCTGTATGCCACTTTCACTTCAATTTTTAGGAAACAAGTTAGTACTGTGCTTTTGAAAGCAACAGCAGAGTTTGAGCTAGGAATACAGATACCACAATCGTATGGCGGCTTATGACTCAGCCAACAACCCCATTCAATTCAACAACGATGTATTTTCTGCGCAAAGACAGTAAAACCATTACAAAGTTTAGTAATATGCAAAATTACAAAGTGGATTAGGAGAAAAGCGGTAACATTTTATCATGGTCATTTGTATTCAGGTCTCCGAAAGGAAATTAGTAAATCTACAAAAATAACAGTACTGATGTAATCAGTATTTCTGTTTCAGGTTTACTGAGGACAGGTGGCTTTTTGAAACTGAGCTTTAAAATTCGTTGCAGGGATTATCAGTTTTATTTTTATTGAAAAAAAATTAAAAAATAAATTTTTATTAAAGTAAGTACAAGTTTGAAACAGTTAGAAATACATATAGTTTTCAATTAAAGCAGCATAATATATATAGCTTACCTCCTTTTGTAGCTTTAAGGGCACACGTTACATAAAGTAATAATGTAAATGTGATCTATTAAATACAAACTAGCTCCTGAATGGTTTAACTGACCAAGCACTGTTTCTTTTGTGCACTGTACAGAAGCCACCAAAATGGAGTTCCTTGCGCCGGATAGAGTCACTGTGAAAGTAAGAAGTTACTACTAAGCAGCAATCAAAAGAAATGATAAAATGATTAAACAATTGTCAGCCTCAGATATAAGGCTGTACAATGAGAGAGGATCCTGTTATTTTAGAAGGTATATTACTTGGAAATGCAGCAGTACATCCAAGTTACACAGCCATGTATAAATTGTGAAAGCAGAAAATTTTGTCAAAATCCTGACTAAAAGAAGTAGATACCGCATTATGTTTCTGGCAGCAACAGTAAAATAGAGATGGCAGATACCTTCATCTATGTCCCAGAAAACTAGTTATGCATGATATAACCTATCATATCCAAATACAGCAACATTTTTTAAAAACACCTATTTTATTTTAGCATGAGATTGTAAAAGGGGGAAAAAATAAATCAAACTTGCAAAGCAATGCGTGTGTATGTATATCCACATCCATGTGGTGTGTGTATATCTCAAAATTAACCAGCATAGATCCAAAGCATCTGTGCAGAACCTCATCTACTTGTTTCTTTAAAACGTCACGTCCTCCATCACATCAGTAACTCCTAGTACTTCAGCCTCTGAAAACAAACCAGTGAACACATTTTGACCTGTCCGAAGAAACAGCCCAAACCTTGGTGGCTCCTGTCTTTAACTGGAGAGAGATGATCATAGAATAGAATCATAGAATCATTAAGGTTGGAAAAGACCTCTAAGATCATCGAGTCCAACC
>NW_008796187.1:3624272-3630205 GCF_000699145.1 Aptenodytes forsteri | reverse complement strand
ACCTCCAGGGATGGGGACTCCACCACTTCCCTGGGCAGCCTCTTCCAATGTTTAACCACTCTTTCAGTAAATAAATTTTTCCTCACATCCAATCTAAACCTCCCCTGGCGCAACTTGAGGCCATTTCCTCTCATCCCATCACTAGTTACTTGGGAGAAGAGACAGACACCCACCTCGCTACAACCTCCTTGCAAGTGATTACACTTGCAACAGAAGCCAGCAACGCTGAAGCAGTGTTCGACTGGGAAGTCAGCACAGCACAGACACACACTCAAGCCCACAAAAAATAAGACCAGTAGCTTGTGATCAGTTAAAAGGAGCGGTGAGAATTTCTTTCCCAGTAGCCAAGGCTGAGACGTCCTTTCCTAATCTGGGCTTCAACTCTAACATTTCTCATTCTCTCAGTCGGATTCATCTGTTCAAACCCTTATGCTTCTGGGCACAGCTGATGGGCACCATCCTGCACAACAACAGAGACCGTGTCCTCCCAGACTACGCTTAGAACATACAATATTTCACCAATATTTAATATACATACCTTTGCTCTGGCATAAAGATCAGAGCTAATTATGAAAATGGAGTTTATAATGGGAAAGATAATTTTATAGTCCATATGTGAGTTATCTCCCTAAAATATAAATTGGCAGCATTTTTTTAACTGTATCTTTCATCTTTTATTTTATGAATGTGTTGACTCAGTATTTTTTTTTTTTTTTTTTTGTATTTAAAATGGGGCAGGTTTTTGGAGAGGCTCTAGCAAACAAGAAAAAAAGAGCCACCTCTGATTCCTCCTTTGTTCAGACAAACAGTATCCCTAATCTCAATCCCTTGTAACAAGCTGCCATCTCCAACAGGCTGAAACGGAAACCCCAAGCCCGTCAGCAGTACACCACCTCGGACAGCCTGCTTCAGAGCAGCACTTTGAGACCTGCACTAGATTTTTCTGTAAGTAATTCTCACTTAGCTTTTTTACTACAAATACACGTGATACATGTTTACATAGTTTCTGGAATAAGCATACACAAATGAAGTGAAATGTGTGTAAGTACAAAGTCATTTTTCAGGCATTTTCCTCCAGGGCACGTTTCCTCCACCCCAGCATGTTCCATTGCTCTCCAAAGTAGAATCATAGAATCATTAAGGTTGGAAAAGACCTCTAAGATCATTGAGTCCAACCATCGACCCAACACCACCATGCCCACTAAACCATGTCCCTAAGTGCCTCATCTACTCGTCTTTTAAATACCTCCAGGGATGGGGACTCCACCACTTCCCTGGGCAGCCTCTTCCAATGTTTAACCACTCTTTCAGTAAAGACATTTTTCCTCACATCCAATCTAAACCTCCCCTGGCGCAACTTGAGGCCATTTCCTCTCCTCCTATCACTTGTTACTTGGGAGAAGAGACCAACACCCACCTCACTACAACCTCCTTTCAGGTAGTTGTAGAGAGCGATGAGGTCTCCCCTCAGCCTCCTTTTCTCCAGGCTAAACAGTCCCACTTCCCTCAGCCGCTCCTCAGAAGACTTGTTCTCCAGACCCCTCACCAGCCTCGTTGCCCTTCTCTGGACACGCTCCAGCACCTCAACAAGTACAAAGAAAGAGGAAGAGGAAACGCAGGTACTGGAACATTTTTCTGTTATATGGTATTTGCACGGGTTTTGCTCACCTCAGCAGCATTATGCGACAGCCCAGACCAATTAATTTGTCACCAAGAACCAGAGCTAAGATCATTTGCAAAACCAGCACTTAAAGGACAAGGGGAAAGGGTAAAGCAGTTTTCAAACCTTTACATTATTATCTAATGAACGGGGAAAAAATTGCTGCTGAATCATGGTCTAGCTTTCAAGCAGTCTGGAAGAAGTTTCATGGTTTCCTTTCAATAAACTTCCACATCACAAATAACGAATGGAAACACATCTTCAGCAAAGTTGACCATATCCACCTGTAAGATCCCAAAAACTGCAGAACACGAGTGCAGAGAGTACTCGGCTGCTCATCACTTGCAAGAGTACGAAGAGGCAGCCAGAGAAATTATCAGTCTCCTGGCCTCGTCTCAACACAATGGACCAAAACCATGGCTACCTGCCACTGCCTCTTTACCAAAAACACCCACACTAATGACAGGATGGAGGAAAACACGCTACTGCCTCTCATTACGGTTTCCTCCAACTCCCATCACCTTCTGCAGGCGGGCTCCTCTCTTGCTTTGCCTGTTTCTATGTCTTGCTCACTTTCTCTCCTCTCTGTTTTCCATGCTCCTGCTACTGCAGCATTTGTTCTTCCCTATTTTCCAAAATTTCAGTAATTTTTTTTTTTTCAGCTAGTTTTCAACAGCTCGTATGTTTTCAAGGGTATAATTTATCTAATAATGAGAATTGGCCCTGATTTCAGCATCCAGCAGCCTGTACAAATATTCTGCTTCGGCTCTCAACAGCAAGCCAGAAAAATCAGAGGTTACGTTTAACAAGGTTTCAAGCTGAAATCCACTTCAAACATGCACCATTACAACTTCCTCATCCATCCTCAGTGATTGTAGAGACCCAGCTTTCATCCTCTAACCAGCTGTCAGTCCTTTTCAGCCCTTCCTCAAATTTCAACCACAGTCTCTCTTCTTTACTCTCATACAATGTCTTACCCCTATTCTTCCCCCCTCCCCACACCCCACACCCCCCCATGTATTCATTTCCTACCTTCTCTCCTCAGCAAATTTCCCTTCAGTTCTTCTCATCTAGATCTGTCTCCTTTCTTTCAGGATCTCTCCACGTGTTTGAAGTTCCCTTTGCCATTCTCCCACCACCCCCCTTTTTCTCTCATCTACTGTCTCTTCTCGTTTCTGCTCACCAAAAGCCAAGAAGCGACACAGGCTTCACGCCAAGAGCATCCACATGCTCACAATGGGCGCAGGTACCACCTCTGCAGCCCTCAGACGCTGCTCCCGAGTACCAGGAGCTGAGCAGAGGAGGCAGGTGGGTTCTGTGGAGATGCACGGCCTTTCAGGGGTTGAAGGGGCTCCCGGAGGTCAGGGGGTCCCACCTCCTGCTCACTGCCGAGCCAGGAGATCAACCGATGCCTCGCCTGGCTATGCGAGACAGGGCCTTATAGACCACCTAGACTAGCCATCCTATATATTAGAGGATGAATAATTAAAATAAAAGCCACTTTTAGTTAGGCAGATAACAGAGTCACTTTTTATTTTAGTTGAAACGGTGATTTTTACTGTGTATTTTATGCTTATCTATATTCTGCCATACTTAACACAGTAGTATTGTGGATAGCATGTCAGAGCACAAGATGACAGACAAAGAGGCACACTTTCTCGTCAGCTTTTGATTGTGAAATACAGTGTAATGGACCCTCATTAATTCAATTCATGCTAGTAAGACCAACATTGAATTATTAAATTATTGTGAACAAGTTCCAGAACAAATAGCATAAAAGGATTCTTAACTGCAAAGTGTACTTTGCTCATTTGTGTTGACAGCTGTAACACAACTATAATTATTTATTATACTCAGTAAATTACAATCTTTTTAAAAATATGAACCTTCATTATAGCATCAACCATTGCAGTTCTGCTGAGCAATGCTGAAACCTGTTTTTTAATTGTTTTTTCCTGAATTCTTAAGTGATAAAATTAGCAGAGATGTTCTGGCATATATAACAAAGACACTGGCATAGTATGAAAAAGGAATAATTTGTACCAATTTTCTCATAAGAAAAGAAATTTTCCTAACAAAAATACAAGACTCGTCATGACATGCTTTTTCTATAAGATGGGATTGTTTGGAGGGGGAGAGGAGATCTATTGGGATGCCAAGAAGATTGTTATTAGCCTGATAGCAAATAATTTATGTCTATTTATACCACACAGTCTTCCAATGAAGTCTGCAAACTCAGATGGGAAGAGAGCACAGAGCTGTACTTAGCAATAAGCAACATTTCACTAGTATTTCAACAAATGTGTAATTATTTTTTTAATTATTATTATTACAGATACTTCTGTATCACTCAGATACAAGGTACAATAACTTGAATTGTTTCTGCACTTTCAATATGACAATAAATAAAATATAAGCCTGCATCTGGCTTGGACCAGGACAGCACATTCAGAAGAAGCGTTCCAAGCCAGTGGCAAGCCACCAACCTAATCTATTTAGAGTTGGAGAAAGGTCACCTTGTACCTTGTAATCCAGGCTGATATGACCCAATGGAATCTGTACAACTGAACCATCCATCTTACGAAGGGTAACAGTTATATGCTTATATGTATTTTGGGAGAAATGGCTAATTAAGGAATGGCACATTGTACACATGAACCTGTTGTTAAGAACTGACATTGTACTTCAGACAATGATGACCAAAATATTTGCAGAGTTAAAGAAAGATATACAAATCACACTTCAGGCATTTAAAAAGACAGAAAATGTCCATGAACCTAGTGGGATTTTTATGGCCTTTTAAGAAGCCAGAATTGACTCTGTTGGAGGGGACAGACTCACAGTCAAAACACTATTTCTTCTTTAGGTGATGCCAGAACACAGGCCTGTGCAAGTCTTACCATGTTCAAATGACAATGACATCTACACTTTTTAATTATATTTCTGTAGTACCCTCTAGCCCAGACCACAACCAAGCCATTTTTATGGTGCGTGTATATAAAACACAGCGTTCTAGCAGAGCAATCCAGTACTACATCAAGTTACACAAAACTGTTGCAATTGTCTTCAGTGTTAGAACACAAATGCTAGACAGGAGGCCTTTCCAAAAGCAATACTCTACCTCAGACGGAAGGGAAGGACCAAGCTAAGGCACTTCTAGCAAAGTTCCAACGGACCCAGATTAATGCAATGGTGCCTCCTCCTGCTTAAAAGCAAAAACATAGGAAAAGAAGTTTCCTCTTCCCTGGAAATGTCAGAACATTAAAAAAACAACCAAAGTGAACAAAGCCCTTCCCCACCTCTAAACTGTCAGAGAACTGGCAGGAGCCAGGCAGCAACAGGGAAACAGGCTGGAACTGGAAAAGGTTACTGGCTGCATCCATTTCCTCAAGGCAGGATCAGCTCTGCCTACATCATTCTGACAATTGTCCAAACTATCCTTAAAGGCCCTTAAGGATGAAATGTCACCTGGAAATGTAACAGAGTACGTGTACTCCATCACTCAGCCTGCTCACAGAAATGCAGAACAACATCAGACCTCTGCAAAACTTCCAGTCTGCAAGTGAACTGGTGACAACTGGAGGGAAGTTTTCCAGCTGTACTCTGCTTTACTTTGTGTCACCTAATCCAGGTTCCCCTGGTATGTTCATTATGTTATATCAAGAGTCATATTGGAAGTCAAGAGAGGAAACATCTATTGCAACTAATTTTCTTCTGAAACACAGCGATAGACTGACTTGGTTTAATGTGTTTTGTTCTTGATCAGACTGCTTTCCTCTAGGAGCCTTCAAACAGTGTAACTATTTTCCTCCAGTATTTTTCTTGAAGGAAGTCAAGCCAACTAGTCTACTGCTCCTTCAGCTTGCACTCTCCCTTAAAGGGAGAAAAAAAAAATTTTTAAAAAAAGAGATAATTGGAGGGGGAGAGACAGCAGCATATTCTTTCCTCTGCCCATTTTCCTTGGCCCTTACCAACTTTCAGCGACTTAGTGAAAAGAGAAATTCCAAAAAGCTGTATTATCATAGAATCATAGAATAGTTTGGGTTGGAAGGGACCTCTAAAGGTCATCTAGTCCAACCCCCCTGCCATGAGCAGGGACATCTTCAACTAGATCAGGTTGCTCAGAGCCCCCTCCAACCTGACCTTGAACGTTTCCAGGGAGGGGGCACCCACCACCTCTCTGGTGGGCAACCTCTTCCAGTGCTTCACCACCCTCACAGTAAAAAATTTCTTCCTTATATCTAGTCTAAATCTACCCCCCTTTAGTTTAAAG
>NW_008796187.1:3618369-3622196 GCF_000699145.1 Aptenodytes forsteri | reverse complement strand
CGGGTGCGCCTCTCGGTGTGCCGAGGGCCTCATCCGCTCGGTCCTCCTGGTCGGGTGGCCTGTAGCAGACGCCCACTGTAATGTCACCTGTCCCTGCCTTCCCTTTAATCCTGACCCACAAGCCCTCTGTCGGCTCCTCATCCATCCCCAGGCAGAGCTCCATGCACTCCAGCTGGTCATTGACACAGAGGGCAACACCCCCTCCTCGTCTCCCCTGCCTGTCCTTCCTAAAGAGCCTGTGTCCCTCCATCCCAACACTCCAATCACAGAGGCCAGCCCACCATGTCTCCATGGTGCCAATAAAGTTGTAGTCCTACAGGCATGCACATGTCTCTAACTTCTCTTGTTTATTATTATTCCCCAAAGCAAACCCTCCTCCTACACAAGCTGCCAGCACACGTGCGTCATCACGAGAACCTCTGGCTCAAACCGTCAGCCACTGCATACAACTTGATATTTGAAGTTACCTACAACTGTTAAGGCTGGTCGGTACTCTCTGCGAGTATGGCTAGCAGTGAGCTGGAAAACATTCCTTGTGTGGATGTTCTCCACAGGCTGGCTTTGCGTCACCTTCTGTAAACTACATCCCTTCACTTGCTTTTACGATCTACGCTATCATCTACTTTTATATCTTCCTTTATTTGTCATACATCCTGAAATACTCTATACTGTGGAATTTCATATGCAGTGCATCTTTTGTCATACCCATTTTACTTCCTCTATTTCTGTGTACAAAAGCAGCACTTGTACCGTTTCTCAAAGGTTTTTGATTTTATGCATTTTAAGAAGCTTTAAAAGAAAACCACAAGACTGCCAGAAGCAGTAATGACTTCTTCATTTCCACAGAGTACTCGATCATACTTAACACCCACTGGAGCGTTTGCAGGTTTTGGAAGAAGAGGGCCTAGAACATCATTGTACTAATGTAAGGCATTTGTCATTGTGAAGGTCAGCAATTCTTTCTACATTACTGAAAAATACCACAGACAGTACGTAATCATAAGCTTTGTTATACAGCATTTTCTAATAGCCGTAATATTCTACTGTCTGCTCCAAGACGAGTAAGAAAAACCAATATCCCCATCTCTTACAGAAACATTAAACATAAGCTTTTTAGTCAGCCTATACAACAGCTCATCTGCGTGCTCTCAAGTCCGCTGAAAGACTGTACTATTTGCAGTGCTTTTACTGCTTAACGGTTGGAGAAGAAGAATTGCTGTTGAGCACATTCCTGAAAAGACCCAGAACCAGCACCTTTCCTTCTTTTTCCAATGAAAATAAACTAGTTGTAGTATTTCCATTTGCATACTGACAAAAGTATTAAACTTTGAGCTTTAAATTCCCGCTTTGGGGGATTTCTCTGGGCTTAGCGCAACAAAAATTAGACTCATTTTGCCCACTCTTTTCTCCTTCAATTTTCGGTAATCCCTGCTCCAGCTTTGGACAATTCAAAACAGCAGTGTGTTTCTGAGCAAAGGCCCACATATTTTTTCATTTCTTATAGCTAAAAAGTAATTCAAAGATATTCAACAGATTAGTGAATATGAACTAAGTGCAATTTAATGAACAATAGCTTGCGAGAAGAAAACCTCACATTTCTGAAAAACGTACAGCAGTAAATAGTCCTTCATTTCCACTGTTGCGGACTACAGAAAGAGCTTCAGTATAAAATACATTGGGGTGTAGAATCCATATGTATTCAGGAAGTATCTATAATGAGTAAGTATTATAGAATCACCTGAAATAACAAAAGATCCAACTACACTGAAATATTTTCCACAGAAGTCAGTAGACAGGCACAAATTCTTACGCCTGCAGAATCTGTCCCCAAGAGGTTATATTCAGTCATCATCATTACCAGATGTTTCTTCTCCCCAGAATCTGGGATCAAAGACTTCCCTGTGCATGTCCACATATTAAGCAAATGTTCTTTCTGAAACGACTCCCTCTCTGTCTGGCTCTCGCTCTGAAGTGCACCATTATAACTGCCTAGCTCCTGAGATTTAAATATGCCCAGAGAAACCTGGGAACCCCCGGAAGGGCATTCTCCTCAAGGTGGTGTTGGCCACCAGAGCTGACTGCAGTGAAAAGAAGAACATGAAACTGAAATAGTTTTCTTAAATGTTAAATTTTAATCCAGTACCTTCAGAAAAAAAATTAGAAAGCTCCATCTCCAGGCAAATATATCAGCAGTAAATATAATTAGAGATCCTAATTTCACTGATAGGCACATATAAACAGAATATAACAATTTGATAAAAAAGGGTTTGATTTAAAAAACAAATAAATAAATAAGAGTAAATCTGACAATGCCTTTTCTCCTCCAAACACAGTTTATCACTCTCCTTTTCAGAAGGATTTCAGCCTGCTTTCTAAATAAAAAAAAGTCACAACACTGTAGAACAGATCAGTATTCATTAGGAAGACTGGCAATGCTCATGTATAAGATAATGAATAATCCATCCTAAGACAGGACAGAAACAGCAATTACCTGGATCTGAAACTGAAGTCTTCTCAGACTCAAGCAGCTAAAACCAAATGCATGCAGCATTTGACTTTTCCACTGCCACTTCCAAGTTGCAAAGAGATCACAGTAATGTTGTATGCAGTATCAGATACAGGAAAAGAAATTTTTAAACAGGGAATGAAGTGACACCATTATATGCTATTTCCAACACTTTCAAACTATTAAAAAGTCAGTCTCACCATTAGTTCAGGTAAAATGAGAGACAATCCTCTACTATTGATTTTCATTCAGTACATACATATTCGGTGACACTTCCGGACACAGTTCAATACGATGCTTTAAAACAGTGCTAATACAGGTTAAAGAGGTAACAAGCCATTGTGTCCCCCTGCAATTACAAGCGAGCAATATCTCAGTCCAAGGATATTGAAGAAAGAAATAGTTTTAGACTGAGAATTTGTATTTAACGAAATAAGAGCACTGTACCTTATTCCTGGAACTGCAGTGGAAGATACTGAGTTCTGTCACACAAGGGACTTTCCGCATAGGACCAACACTTTCCCAAGCCATGTTGTTTTCTGCATAGCCTGTGATCGCTTGCAAAATCCTGTGTAAATCTGCACACAGCCTGCGAGGCCGTTGTTTTCAAAAGTTAAGAATATACGGTTTCCATGACAGATCCAGTGAGGGCAAGATTTGTATTTTTTTTTAATCCTAACATTTACAATTAGAATAGATGCACACTGATGGGCTCGCAACAAGAATATGAGTAATCATCATTTACGTCCCTTTGAGTTTTGAGAAAGGGACTACGGTTCGCATTCTACTTTCTGAACTAAGCAATGCTTCATGCAAATTAATAGTATTAAAGGACAGGTCCATCCCACATTGCCAAGTAGGCAATCTATTCAAGGAAGTTATTGTTTCAAAGCTGTATTTTTGTACAGATTTCAAGTCAACAGTAGACTAGAGCCTTCTCACTTCTCTCTCCTGAAAGAAATAATGAGCTGCAAAAAAGCCAAAGTTCTGGACTGCTCAGCAGTAGCGACATAATGAAGAAATACCAAAGATTAAAACTCACATGAATCATAGTAAGAAACATACACATTATTAAAGGGTCTTGTTACTAACAAAGGCACCAAATATCAGGCATTACACAAAGGTGAACACCATATATGTTAAGAATATCAGAAAGTCATCCACAAAAGGTAAAAATGAGGAGGAAAAGAAAAATTTGCAACACAGCCATTTCATGAAGATTTTTTTTATATCAGCTGATCTGCCAATCAAAAGCAGCATAGAATCATAGAATCATAGAATCATAGAATCATTGAGGTTGGAAAAGACCTCTAAGATCATC
>NW_008796187.1:3597718-3617654 GCF_000699145.1 Aptenodytes forsteri | reverse complement strand
CAAAGTCCGCCCTCCGGAAGTCCATGGTTGTGGTTTTGCTGCCCCCCCTCCTTACTTCACCAAGAACCGAGAATTCTATCATTTCATGGTCGCTAAGCCCAAGACGGCCTCCGACCACCACATCTCCCACCAGTCCTTCTCTGTTTGTAAACAGCAGGTCGAGCGAGGCACCTCCCCTAGTAGGCTCACTTACCAGCTGTGTCAGGAAGTTGTCTTCCAAAAGCATGTTGCATGTCAGGGCATAGTGGAGCAGATATACAGAGGCTATCCAAGCTTCCACAAATTAAGAACATAGCAGTAAGATTGGAACTATCAGAAACATGGCCAAGTATTGAAAACACACTTTTTACACACAAAGGTTCTCCAACCTTTCTCAAAAAAACCCACCAAAAAACCCAAACCCAAAAACCAAACCCACCACCAAACCCCCTCTTTAAAAAAACAACAGCTCACACTTCAAGGAAAAGGAAACCAAGAACGAGATGCAATGGTCTGACAACTGGTATGCAATAAATATTTTTCTGCGTTTTTTTTTCATTTGAAAGTATGTTTTCTCAACACAGTAGTGAGGCATATTTTTTAGAAATCTTTATAAACATATATACGTACTCTTATTATTTATACAGTCAGATTATAGAAACACATTTTCTGTGTTAAAGCATACACACTTTGTGTGTTGCACAATACATGCTCTGTTGAACTAGCACTAGTTCAGACAGCTCCCAATCAAGCAGCAGCCTGGCACGCTGCACTCCGTGTCAATCAGCATCTTTTACACATCTGTCAGACACTGTTCTGAGAGCTCGTACTGTTTGAAGGTCAAGCTCCTTCCTACCACAGTCAGTACATCCAGTCAGTGCAGCAATGCCAGCCAGGAAAAGTTCCCATCTGCTACTCCAACCATCCTATTATCCAATCTCCCGACAAATCTCGAGGAAGAAATAATGAGAGTTTTCAGGTGGACCTTATTGGTACATTTCACCTTTTTGAGACTTATTTTAATACAAGTAAAAGATATACTAAGCTACACACCTGGTTAAAGTAGCGTTCCATACAAGATCTAAAAAGCGGGGGAAAACAATTAATTTCTAACATGCACTAATTCTTATACCCGAGTACAGAAAACAGTATCATTGTCAAGTGCGAATGTTAGAACGCTTATTTAACTAAATCCGAAATAATTTTGAGGCCCAGTGGCATGCCTTTGCGACTTGGTATGGTAGCAGGGAAGCATGTCGCAAGGAGCTGGATCTGCTGCTGTGATGCTGCAGGGCACAGGATGAAGCTGTAGGGAGAAATAACAAAGGAGAATAGCTACCAGATGGCAACCAGAAACTTAGGACACAGCCAGCTATCCCCTCTAGCATATTTTACGTACTGACAGCTACAGTCACTTATAACATTGCCAATACAACCTGTCCATCTACACTTACCTATAAAATGAGTTGAGGTCAAATTTTTATCATCATACGTATTTCTATCAAATCTCAAGTAAGTTATTTTTTGTGATGTGGCACTATTTTATTTTACTGGGTAGTTTGACGCAATTCATCTAATGTATGTGACATGAAAATCTTGAATTGAAGCAGAAAAAGAAATAATTAGAGGAAAAATCCTAAATTAAGGCTTAATATAGTAAAATACTCAACCCTGAAAGAAAGAGTAACTTACATGCCAAGAAGTTACAATGCAGCTTGGGAATCTATACTAACAATCAACATCAAATCCATAATGCAATCAAAGCTTATAAAAGCTACGTGCTCTTTCTGGGTAGATCACATCTTCCTTACAAGGTACATTAGATACACATCACAAAGATGAAAACATCTCTTTTTTTAGCAAAAAGTCTTTTAAAATGGGCTGGACCTGAAAAATCTGAAATTATCTTAAAAACCTGTGAAGAAACTTTAAAAGCCTTTCAGCACCATTTAAGAACAAAAAGTAGGTCTGCCCTATTTCCTTAAAAGAGCAGGACTGCAGTTAGTATTTAAATGTGCCATTAGGCATTACAGAAAAAGGTATTTCAGGTAACAATATCCATCACAGATGAAGCTAGAAAGCTTTCGACACCAGAAGAATCCTTTGCAGGAGTTCAAAAGATTTCATTCATTCCCCCATGTTGAGAGTGGTAATAGAATAAACAGACTTGTTGGATTTCATGTAACTAAAAAAAATATAATATGCAGAGTATAGAGTAATTCAGATTCTCAGTCAGTCTAATCTATTATCACTCCATTTACTTTACTCAAACTGTGATAACTTACATAAATTAGGGATCTGGCCTAGGACTTACTTCTAGCCTTTTAAGCATCTGATCTGAAGCAGAAGTGTTTCTTAACTGCTTTAAGCCAAACCAAAATTACTCAAGTTTTTTTCAGCAGAAGAAATGTTTAAAAAAAATAAAATAAAATAAAAATCTATGAACAAAAGCATATACATTCTACTTTTTTGCCCTGCAAGGACGTATGGTAAGAAAGAAACAATGATTTATCCGTTTCTGAAGTGCAAAGAGTTATGTGGAAAGCCTTTGCAGTTCCCTTATGACACATACTCTCACAAAGCAGCGGGTGAGGTTGAAGAAGTCTACTCAGGTACAGCACCAAAGCTACCCAGTACAGTCCAGCTCTTCTAAGAAGCACTAATGATCCGTGAATGCACTCTAAGTATTGGCATGCAAGTAAGGCATCCTGAACAATCTTCTCTGCTTCCAAATTTGCCACATTTATTACAGCCTGAAAAAAATCTTTAGAAAGTAGGCCAGGTTTTCACTCAGCTAAACTTGGCTACAAACACATACACAATCTGTCAGGGATCAGCAGCAGTATCACAAAGAAACACAGTCTCTTTTGTGTAAAGCTGGGTAGTCGTGAAGCCTGCAAAAAGAACAAGGTATTGGGCTTTATAAATAGCCAAAACAAGAAGGTGCACAACAATCAAAGCTACCTGAGTATAATTACCCCAATGGACTGATGCCGAATTTGAGAGCACAGATAAGAGAAAAAGTATTTTTCTTCAGCCTACACTATAACAGATAGCTGGAATAACATAACCAGAAGTATAGGAATGTGTGCGATACAGAAGGGATACAGGCTATAAACTATTATCTGCAAAAGAAAATTATGCTCTGTTTTAGATGCAAGATTTCAACAAGGAATTGGAGATCCACCATTCCTTTCTTTCCTTATTTTATTCCCTCTTTCACATAGCCATCACACTGGCCAACTTGCTTAACCTCTTGAATCCGAGTGCTCCAGGTAGAAAACAAACAGAATTTGCTCTCATCCCCAGGAAGATTTTACACTGGGCTAGGTTTATAATACTCTCTAAACATTTCATGCCAAAGTTTTACAATTAAAACTCCTTATAACAGAGCATTTGTTTTACCATAAGTATATGTTGAAATCAATTTAGATGCAGAAGTGACATAAAAGCCTCATGACGGCATATGACAGGCTGGATTACCTGACATTCCAAGATATTTGCGGATGGTGGGGTGGGAGAAAAGAATCACTGTCCTAGATGCCACACGAAACTTTCCATCTCAAACCGTCCAGTCTAGGTGTTGCGGTTCATCTGCTAGCACCCTATCATACAGCATCTGTAAACTCATCATATCCACGACATCTCTGACAACAAATGTGCCAAAACTTCTCAAGCAACATTTCCAGTTATTTAAAGGAAAAAGACAGAAAAACATTTTGCTGCAGTGTTTATGCCATTTCCCTGGCATCGTCTAATCTTCTGAATTTCAGAACATGGCAAGTAGCATAATTTCTTTTTCCTGCCTCTGTGTCTTCGAAAGAGCCATCAGATAATGACTCATGAGTCAACTCGAGACATCTATAATCCATTTCTCCAGCACTATTTGCTGATGCCCCTTATGTTTTAAAAATGCATTAGCAGGAAAATGTTTATTCCCACCCTCGATTCAACTGACCTTTCAGATGACTAGGTTTCTCTAGAACATAAGCTTCATCGTGCCTCTTCTTCACTGTCAGTCACCCATCAGAATTCAAAGCTCTCTTACTTCTAAAGAGGTCCCTTAGGAAGATCAAAAGCCAAGCCTCTCTTTCTGTAGCAAAGATTAATTCAAAACTAAAATCTCATTTTGACTCTGAAGACATATTCGCTTTACCAAACATTTTTCTTCTCCAGCTGAGAATTGCAGAGACATGAACTGGCTTCAGACTACCTAGTCTTTACTGCTGTTACTGTGAGCTCACTGAAAATGGTGCCCCTTGTCCTGACAAGGTTCATTTAAGGTGACTGAAGTTAGCTTGTTAAAAAAACCAAGACCACACCAAAAAACCTGTTGAGATTTTGGAGGCAAAGTGTTTGCAATTGAAAATCTATCCCACAACAGAATTGTACAAGATCTTGCTAAATTGCCTCTAATGCTAAAAGCATGGTATCAAATCGGCACATTCGGCTTTTAAAAATGTCCTGTTTGTTCTGGAGCGCGGCTCCTGTCCCCCCCACACTCCTCACCAGCTCAGTGACACCACTGTTACAGAAAAACTGAAAAACGGGCAAATAAGTAGAATCCACACAAAGTTAGTCCCAAACAAAAAAAGGTTCATGTCCATGAATTTTTCTTCCCAGAAGAAAAAACAATGAAGTACAATAGGAAAGCAAAAGTCTTTTTCATGCCTCCAATTCAACAAAACTACTGAGTACAACAAATACATAGACTTAAAATAAAACTAATGACAATGTGTCTATTCACAACCTTATAATTAAGCTTATTGTTAAGTGCTTCTTCAAATCAGTTCCTTGATGAATATACAATTAAAATTTCAGGAAAAATGTGTACCATCATAATAACTTAATATTTATATTTTTCTAGCAACATAAGTTAAAGATTCACTCATATTAAAGGGATAGCTCCCAAACTTTTCTGGCTATACTCTGGCCTATTTTATTTAATCTGAAGTTAAAAAAAAAAAATCTTACCAGAAAAAGGCTTTGGTTTCTGCCAAATCTGTTCCAGCAGTTTAAAATTTCAACTTTCCCTGATGTGTGTGCACTGCTGACAGCTTAAGAAAGTCTTTTAACAGACATAAGTATTAAGCAATTAGCAATGTTTATCTTATTCTTTTCACATAAAAAGGTGAGTGAAGGTTAAAAGGGTAGAAACACACACACAAAATTAGACACAGGACACAGATGTTCAATCTGTAAAAATGTGTCAAACCAGCACACACACACCCCCACATACTGTATCTGATCAGAACCTCCAAAAAGTAAGCCGCCTTATTAATTTATTTATTTAGTATTTCTAACACTAACTTACAGTTTCATCACTTAGAGGATTCCTCTTCCTTCTCTAATATATGACAAATAACAGCATTTATTACCTTAAATGCATACTCTAACAAAGTCTGTTCAACACTTGTGCAGGTTTCAATCCATTCTGCTCTTGCAAACGGCTGCTCCTAAAGATAAAATCGAAATCAGTTTATCTGAACTGCTTCAGCTGGTGAGACCAATTCAGTTCATGTCACGTGCAGACTTCTGTCCTGCAGCTTTTCCAGATACATGAACTCAGCTGTACAAGAAAGTAAAAAGAGATTCCAGCTATGCAACATTTAGTAGCTCCACAGAATTTATTTGCCACATTCTACTTCACCTGCTCTGTATTTCAGTAAATAGGATGCTTTGGACCATCGTGGTCTGCCTGCAAGACCTTTCAGTTTTGAAAGATAGCAATTCATAAACAACTTCAAGGTACCAAACACCCCCAAAGTCCCCTGATGATTTGTCGTGGTTTCAAAAAATATATATATATATTCCCTCTCTCCTCTGAAAACATTATGTCCTGCTTTTCCACAAGAAAATACAAAGATCTCCCACAAACAATAACAGACAAACTGTCTGCATATAGAAGGACAGGATGGCTATATCCGAAGTGCTGCAAAAGCAGAATATAAATGAAGACAGAAGCATTATCTTCCTCCATTTTTGTACTACTATAGTAATTTTAAGTGTTGCTTGTTACGAGAGTAAGCTTGAAATTTGGAGACAGATGCATACTAATTGTCAGTCAACACTCTCCATTTAATTCTGTATTATTGGCTTCATCGTTTTTCTTCTTCTTCTTGAGGTTGAACTTTTACAATTACACCTTCTATTAACCAGGTATTTGTACTTCTCTAAGCACTACTACTGTTGCTCCCATGTTTAGGCACAGCCCTATGTATGCCCATGGAAACATACAGTGAAATGAATGAGACCATATTTCAAATAAAGTTACTTTCCACTATTCCTTACAAGTAAACTACAACACACAACTTACTCATAGTAGTGTCCTGCATTTGTATTGGGGTAAAATCGTCATTAACAGATGACAGCAGTCAGTGTGTTGGAGACCGAGAACACAAAGCAGGGGAGAGTCAAAAAAATATACACAATACTGTATGTCTCATGAATCTGTAATATTTTTCATTAGACGGAGGAAACAGTTTCAAATTAAGGGAAGAGTAGGGTAGGTTAAACTGCAAAACCCATAAGGCTATGAACATCTCAATTAATTCTTAATGATTTTAAGGGTGGTTCTTTCAGTTTTACACACCTTGTCTGTATAGATCTGTATACTAACTAGCTACAGAAAAATAAGACACAGAGTAGGAATGTTAGTCAAAACATCTTATAGACTCAAAAGAAAATGAAATGCTTTCATCACTAAACGGCAACAAACCCCAGGTAAACAATAATGTCAATCATCTAAAACATTCACACACACACACAGGGCTCCCACACTGACTTAAGTTTAAGAGAAGAAAGAAAGAGGTCATATGAAAGCTGGAATGGATCATAGCTGGCCAGAAAAGAGGGCTCCAGACATTACTAAGTTTAAAAAAAAAAAAGTATATATAATTAAATTATATTATTCTAAGAAATTATACTATTAAATATATATTATTAAATATGCATATTAAAAATTAACGTTTGTGATAAAAACCTTGTAGTTAATCTATACTGATAGTCAGGTTATCCAATAAACACCCATCAGTCCCAAAGGGAACTTTACACTGAAATTTATAAAAAAAAAGAGTTATCAATTCTGTTTTACCTTCATTTCCAAAAGATCTGATAAATGTTTATTTGAAGGTAAGTTATCTATTACAATTCATATGCAAGTTACACTGCCTGTCCTTTTTATTATTCTTTTGATCAACCATAAGAAAAGTCAGCTAAACAGCAGAGTAACTGTTGAAAAAGCAATCCTTCCAGGAGAGAGGACAGTAGTATAATCACAAAAGGAGGAGGAGACTATCTACCTGAGTAGCTTCTGCTTCCATTGAACTGAATGGGAAATATTTCATGCATCATCAGAAAGTGAAGCACAAGAAAGACCTCGCTGACACTACCACCACTTTGTCTCCTCTCTCTACTGAGCAACTGTTTATTGAACTCCCACAACCTCTACCCTTCAAATGTTTCTTGCTCTACCGTGTAGGCAGCCTGTACAATACACAATTACTCAATGCAGCGGGCACTGTAGAGAGAAAATCCAGTGCGGACTTGGACAGTATTTTTGTGTTGTTGAGAGCTAAAGCTCCCCCCCCAAAAAAAAAAAAAGAACAAACCACCCTAGGCAAGAGTAAGCTTATTGTTGAAAGGGATTTCAGAAGTGTGTTAAGAACTCTTTAAGCTCAAAAAGAGACTTTTTTCCTACTCTAGATCCTTCATGCAAAGCAGGTCACCCAGTAATTTTAAAAGGTAGAAGAGGATTTGTGGCCTGCACAGGAAAATAGGTGTTAGACCTTAATACTTACTATTGAAATCAAGGGACAATTTCACTTCATGACTAGTAAAATAGAACTTCAGAACACTGAAGTGAGCCTCATCTAACCAAACTCACATCTACATCCAACAAGAAAGCTACTTCAGTAGGGACCATGGGCCCTCTGCATCTACCTGCGATACTTGGTGCTTCCCATCGTAATGGTCTCTGCTGTTGCTTAGCTCTGGCAATGTCACAGAGCTGAGACTAGCATTTACTATAAAAAACAGTCCTTCCCTCAATCTGTTTTCCAGAGACCTTGATCTAAAATAACTCATTTTCAGAAACCAAGGCTAGGGAGAGCATGATATTTTTCTCATAAAAATTATTGACAGGTAGGTTTTTCAAAACGCTGTGCCTTCTGACAGGAGGACAGAACATTTTAACCTCTTGAGATCTTTACTAGCCCTTTTCCCCATGAGCTAAATACAGTCTTAGTTAGTTATAAAACAATGCTAAAAGTTGCCAAGAAACTCCCACTTCATTCATGAAGATCAAGAAAATAAATGTCGGCTAGAAGTGTCTTCTAAACTTTCCTTTGCTCTTTGCTCTTTATTCTGCTCAGAAAATATCCATTCCAGAAGCATTTCTCTTTGAGCGTTTGTTATTTGAGGAATGCTGGTACATTTTTTTCCTAAAGCGAGAAGGCAGATGAACACAGATACTCAACTACTAATGCCTGTTACAGACCTGTTTTTTGTAGTCTCCCTTCCCCAAACCATTTTATCCATCTCAATCACTGCATATTAGAAGAGGGCTCAGAGTAGTTCCAGGTAATCTGAGTGAACAATACCAAAGTAGAAATCAAAGTAGAGGGCATATATTTTCATAGACCTGCCAACAAGAGGACTAATCACCTGCTCCAATCTGAGCAAATGCCTCGTTTTCAACCAGTACATTAATACATCAATATTTTATTTCTGTTATTTCTACCATACTTCAATTTCCTCCATTTTCCCAAATGAGGATCTTTCCTTACTCCTCCAGCCTGTTATCCCGTGTCTTCTGCCACCTACTTTCCCACACCTGCTCCACCTCTGCATGCAAACTATCCACCGCCACTGGAGGGCAGATGCCTCCACAGGCCTCACTGGAGGGCAGACGCCTGAAGTCCCTGCCTGTTGCAGGGACAAGTCCCTGCCTGTTGCCATGCTAAAAGTTGCCAAGACAATAATTGCCCTGACAATAGTTGGTTGCAGGGACAAGTCCCTGCCTGTTGCCACGCAATAGGTCCAATTTCCCTGACAATAATCCCTTTCCTGTCCACACTCCAGCAGGGAAAGTTCTTCTCGGTAACAAGATGCATCTTTAAAACATTGAGCTGCTGAAGTCTTTTTTTATACTGGCCATATTGAGTTGGATGTTCACAGGAAAGGTAAAATACACATCCATTATGCAATGACATTTTTATACGTTTGAAAACTTACGTTCCTCGGTTGTCTTCTCTCTAGGCTTAATAACACTAATCCCCTATTATGACCTCCACTTTAAGGTAATGTTTCTTAGATCCCAGCTTGCTTTTCTTGTTTCCTTCTGGATTGAAATTGTCCGCGTATTTTCTACAACATCTTACCAAAGCTGAATAGAACAAAATAAGTACTTCTCATGACTTACATAAAGCCCTGCTTAAACGTAGTGTGATGTTTACACTTTGTAATTACATGACACCTCTTGGTGTGACTTTTCTGTGGCATCAGCTTCATGATACATCTGGTCTCAGACACAGCAAATACAGAGTACTAATAGAAACATTCCACTTCATTTGGGGTCTTTGACACTGGTTTTGTATTTTCTATTGCATTCACAAAGACCCATTCCCCCCTATATCAAACAACTCATTTAGTTTGTTCCAAAAGTTCATAAATCATTTACCTTAAGACACAGTTAATATGCAAAGACCTTATTATCACCACAGCAGGCAATTTTTCCCCAACAGTTCAGAGAGACTGAATTTGGTAAGAGAAAAAGAAAAATAAAGTCATAATAAATACGATACGGCCAACAGGGTGCCTGGTCGAAGAGCACTCCCATGCCATGCACAAGCAGTCTTTGGGGACTCATTACGTTTTTTATCCTGACCTCTTCGGTCTTCTTCCTCGTTCCCATTGCCACAATAAAAATGACAAAGCTCCTAATAATATATGTGATACATAACTTACATTCACAGCCATGACATCACAGTCAATCCATGTAGATTAATGAAGTGAATAACTCCTTTTAAACAGCAGAAATCATTATTTAAATACAACAATGTGAATTATAGCTCAGTATATTACCTGCAGTGTCAATCACACCATTCAGTTCTTCAAAACAGACTTTAAATCAAGCTGCAACAGTCACCAGCATCACACCCTCAACGCTTATGCCTGCCCCTGCTTAAAAGATTCTTCAAAAAGCAAGTCTGGAAAAATACATTTGTATTTTTTATTTTAATTAAATTTTTTTCTGGATCATTTTGGGCTTCAGGTTTATTATCAAGTACAAAAGAATCATGAATAAATCTAACCAGATCTATCATAGCTTCAAGTTATGCCAAGATGGTTGCAGACAATCTGAATGAGCAGGATTTTAAACTATCAGCTTATCAGTCATTCCTCTGGTTATGTCAGTATCAGAATATCTGTATTTTTAGGACTTCATGGGCAAGGACGCTTTCTACTGCTTTTTGGTCTTGCTGGTTTCACACTGCTTGGCTAAAAATTCAGGTTTTGCCAAATACATCATAACTGTAACAACTGACACCTTAGTACTCAGAAGTCTAACAATATAGCAGAGCATTTATTTGCCTCTCGTCAAATTGCCTATTTGCCACTTGCTATGAAAGTGCTCTCCACAAAGTTGGACAATGTGGCTGAGCAGAAAACCCGTGGGCTGTTTTCTTTCTTGCCCAACAGCTTGCAGTGTGACCTTCAGCAAACCACCTCCTGTTTGAGTCTCTGTGGAACAGAGGCAACACGCTTGCTGCCTTCATGTGCTACATACAGCCAAGCTACGATGATGATGCACACTGCTCAAAGGTGACACACTCAATATGAAACTCACACTTATCTCAGCAAGACAGAATTTTACCTTCTGAAGATTCAAAAAGTATTTATATTCGTTACTGAAATTGCCAAAAGACACATTCATTACCTGTTGATTAAGAGACTGAAAATTAACTTTTAATATGGTAAAATGACATGGGAATGGCAACCAAATTCAGTTATTCTGTACATTCAGTACATTTTCCCTGAACATCATTAATGCAAAATGAAATTAAAGTCAAAAGGTCAGGCCATCAAAATTAAAACATTAACCTAAAGAATGTCCAATAGACATTTTCTATTCTACTCACTTTCTTGTAACTAGAAAACAAACCATACTACTTACATCAAGAAAAGATGAATTTTCTACATGCCTGTGGGATGGGATCCCTTGTCTCCACAAAACACATAGCAGAGTCCTTTAAGCTTTCTGGAGAAGACATCCATGCACTTCAGGTGACTGATCCACAAGGAGGTAAGAGGCAGCAGATGCCCTCAAGACATGAAGGCAAGAAATGCTTCACTGAGAAAGCCAGACCCCAGCTCCAGCTGGAGAGCAGACAATGCGCTAACCAGAGCATCACCCCAAAGGCCTTCAGTTTCTGAAATCCCACCTTGGGACCTTACTTCTTTCTTGCAGCTAAGACCCAGGAAGTAGCAAGGTCAGTCCACCTCTCAGTGACCATCCTTCTGGATTCTAACTGCACAGCTCCATCATCTACCTCACAGCAAACTCAAAACACTCCTGAATGAAAACAAAAAAAACCCAAACCTCCAACTGTGCCACTCCGAAATCCATTTCACGCTCTTTGAAATGCATTTCATACTGTAAGCCAAAGGAAGAAGGCAAAAGGCAGAGGCTACTGCAAGGAAAACGCTACGCAACCGTGTTCTCTCAACGTGGAACTCAAGTTACGCTTACCAATACCATTAAAGGCATTCACAGGACTCATGAAGAAGAAATTATTTTATTAAAAGCCTATACTGAGGGGCTGCATAATGCATAAGTAGAACTGGAATTGGGTATTTTTTTAGTATAAATTTTCTAAAGATGATTCATGTTTGGAAAGTGAAGTCAATGCCTACAGCCTAATTATGAAGGATCAGCTGTGCACAAGAGGTAGAGAACTTTGTCAAAATATCACTAACTTTTCCCCAGAAATTAACAACTCTGAAACGAATTACCTGCACTCCTTACAAAGTAAGAGTTCAATGTATCTTGTGTTTATTGCAAACAACAAAAACTACACCAAACAACAGGGCAGTTTACTCACCACTCTTCTTAAAAGTTACAGCACCTTCGGGTACTGAAAGTGGCAGGACTTAAGGAGAGTGACTTGTATTCTAATACCCGAGGACATTTTTAAAGAGAAAAAAAAAAAGTTTAATTCATCAACTACAGTATTTAAAAAAAAAACCAAACACTAATGCAAAAGGTATTAAAAGGGATTTGTACTAGAATTCAACTTGGGGAAAAAAAAGGTTTTCTTCATCCTTTAAAAATGACCAATTTTGCTAAACTTAAAATAATCATGTGCTCAGTCAAGCATGACATCTATAAACAGATTCCTCATCAACATGTCCTTCTGTTATACATAAAATTTTACGTTCAAAAGTATTCCAGAGGCCAAAAGAGAAACCTACTGCTAGTGAGGCTAAAAACATGGGGGAGGGGAACTTTTTTTTACAAAAACCAACACTAGTATACTGATTCACTAGTAAGTGATGGAGCTACAATAACAACACAGAAAATACAAATCTAAAAGTAATACTTTTCTACACTTAGGTGCCTTTTTTTTTTTTTAAACTTTGAAAACACAGTATTAATATATTAAAATTAGTAGCTAAAGCAACTATCACCAAAAAGTTTTAAAAAAGCTATCCAAGGAGAATATAGTTAATATAGTTCCGATTTAAGGAAAAAATTTATGTCAACCCAATTCCAAGTAATTTTTTGCAAGGTTAGAAATTTGATTGATAATAGTTCTCCAATGGTGATTACCAACACGCCACGTTTGATTGACTATATTTCTAGCAACATCCTACAATCTCACAACCTCCAGTGTTTTTATTAAATTACTCAAAAAAAAATGACTACTTAGCCATCTGATTATGCAAAATTAATAATAAATAATTAAGCCAAAAAAAATCAGTGGTATGGATCACTGAAGGCAGTAATTTGACTTCAGTAAACAACAAGGCTCAAGTAAAGAGCCACAGATTTACCACAAATTTAAAAAAATAAAAAATAAGAAGGCTGCACTTAAAGATTGATGAACTTCAGTCTGAAAAACCTCTGAACAAGATTTAGGGATCATAAGAGCTAACAAACTAAGCAAAATTCCTATGAAAACCTTCAGGGAAATTAATAAAATTAATCTTGAATCTATACACTGGAATACTAAAGCGACTGTACGACCTCTGTTGTCGTGGCAGCTCCCCCAAGACAGAGAATAAGATCCAATTTGGGTGCCCACATATTGAAGAGGGTTCACAAAAGAGCCACGAGAATGACTGAAGGGACTGAGAAGCACGTTTTACAACAAGCACACCAAAACATATAACCTCATTAGCTTGTCAGAAAGAAGGCTAAGAGGCGAGTTAATACAAATTGAGAATAAAGAGCTCTCTAAATCAAGAGTTGTAGCCATGCTGTCTCAGACTAGAAAAAGGTCACCATATAGTTAAAAAAAAAAAAGCTGTGAAACTTGCTACCCTTTTGGAAGTACTCAGAAGAGGAAAACCAAATAAAAGGCAGCGTTGTTTTTCAAGAGAAATATTTAGAACATGAAATAGCAAAAGGAATGGAAAGAGCACTAGCACGGACTTCTCTCTCTTTCTGCCTGCCCTGTGCTATAGCTGACCAAAAGAGCTAGGGTGACAGCTCGATCAAACAGAAGAAAAGCTTTGTTACATGAAGATGCCTTAGTTAACCCACTGGAGAAAGAAGAAAAACCGAAGCTGTCAGCAATCACACAGTATAAATAAAGATGACATGCAAATACACTGATGACAGCAACATTTCAAACAGTATTTACACAACTGGTTGCATATTAAGGCCATGCAACATGCAAATACACTGATGACTTTCAAACAGTATTTACACAACTGGTTTCATATTAAGGCTTTTTTTTTTTTTTAAAGAAGTCAGCTAAAAGATGAATGTACAGAAACCAATGGCAATACACTTTTTTCCTGAAGGCATTAGGCCAGCTGTGATTCTCTACACAACCCTTTGAGATGCATATTTAAATGAATATTTATATTTTTTCTCTGAAAATTATATTTAGCAAAAAAAACCCAGCAGATGTTATTGCTTTTCCAGATGTATGTTTCTGTCCCAAATCAGCACCCAGCACTGAAGGTGCCCCGGGTCACTCTGCTCCTTGCCAGGCAGGCAGCAGCGAACCACAGCCCACGAGCCGGGCCAGGTGGTGGCACCCACGTCAGTCTGTACAGATTTTTTGAGACTTTTCTACTAGGACACTGTTACCTCAAAATCTTTATGCAGATGAAGTCTGTGTTCACAGAGCCAAGCTTTTTACTTCAGAGTCGTACAGACAACAACCTTTATTTTGTGAGACTGCTCTGTAACATGATCTCAGGGGGGATCTTACAATTTACTGTGTCAACTGCCTCCTAGTTCTACACAGTCAGAGCTACAGGAGTTGCATACACTCTTCTGCTCTCGCTATGGACTGCCTGCTATTGCCAACATCTACGGGTGCGCAAAAAAAAAAAAAAAAAAAAAAAAAAAAAAAAAAAAAAAAAAAAAAAAAAAATTCATTACAAGGGTGGTCGAGCATTGGAACAGGTTGCCCAAAGACCTAAATTGAAGCAGAGCCCGGACGATCTCAAATTCAGTACTGACCTTGCTTTGAAAAAGAGGTTGAACTAGAGTCCTCCTGAGTTCCCTCTCCACCCTGAATGACTATGACTGCTCATTTCAGCCAACGCCAGCCTGGACGCTGCTGACTCTCCTCCCATGATAACAGTACATAATATTTGATATATAAACTGACTGCAGTAGAAAGCCCAGGTACCTTAGCAAGCTTCTCTTCCTCAGATAACAACTTTTGCAGCTCATGCTAAAAGCACGCTGTCACTTCCAGCGACACATGACGTATTTATCCTCTTTTAGAACTTTTGCTGGAGAGCAGCTTCACACAGCACGTTGTCAAAGTGAAATGCATCAGTTACACCTTTCTATTTCTGTACAGAACTGCCACCCAGCCTCATGCCCCCCAGACTGCCAAGCAGCTGCTCTGCCAGCTCCCATGGCCTTACACGGCAGAAAGCCTGAACAGCAGGCAATTGTAATCGTTTTCTTGAGGACCACGCTGTTTCACCAGGTTTCCTCTCATCTCTCCCCCCCTTGCACATTCCCCGCGTTCCCCCACTTTTTATATAGATCTGGTTCTTTTCATCCTCTATTTCATTGGCTTATCAGAAAATCCCAAGCTAAGAATAATATTGCTCCTGTTCTCCCTTCACAAGTACCCAACACCCAAATCCAACACTGGATAACTGCCATCTTCAGATTATTAAAGGGTTTATTATAAACAAAAGATTTAAAAACAACAAGCAACAACAGAAACTACAGCCCCAGCTACATGATATGATTTCAGTCTTAAAAACAACCACAGACAAAAAACAGATCCGGGAACTGTTTGGTTAGTCCAAAGGCTAGTAAAGAATGAGCCCAGACAGAACTGGTGAACCCAATTAATTTAACTAAGTTTTGCCTCATGCGTCTTTGAAGCAAAAGTCATTTTTCTGCAAACCACTGAAAGGATCTTATATGTGTGTCAAATCACAAATTCAGACTTATCCTTGTCCTATACCCATTCCTATTTTATGACTGTATCTGCACCTGTATTTCTCTGACACCACTGGAGGTAAGGACTGTTTCTGCAAGGTAACCCATGTTCCTGAAGGAGCACAGAAGTATGAATAAAGGGGCTGGGATTCACTTTGCCTAACCTAACTGCCTGCACTCCATTTTATAATAAAGCAAGAGACAGAAATGGGCACTGGACATAGAAAAAGCAACAAATCATCCTTTGCTAATCCTTCACTCAACTGATTACTACGCAAAACTAGCCAGACTACCTCAGACCAGATGCTAATTTCTTGTCTGTTCTCAGTCTGTTTCTAAAATGCTTGAGCTCAGGTAAGGATGTGCTTCAGCACAAGGAAAGTCTGAATAGCTGGGCACAGGTGAGAAGAGTCATCTTGACTGCCTACGCTGTAAGGGCCCATGTCTCTGGATGGGCAACAGAGACCAAGAGATGTAGGAAGTAGGAGAGCTGGAGACCACCCAAAGCCAAGGAAATGCCACAGCCTTGGTCCGGTCATGAGGCTCAGGCACCTCAGCCTGTGAAACCCTCGCAGGGAAGTGCTGCTCAGCCGGTCCTGGACATGTACATTGCAGTGTTATTAGCTACTGACAATTCTGCTAGTGTAGTCTATGCTTCAGAGTTTATTCATCTCATAATTAAGTTCTCATAAGTACACTTGAGTTAATTTGGAAGAGCACATGCACATGATGAGAGAGAGAGAGAGAGAGAGAAAGAGAATGATTTAGAAGGGTAAATACAGGAGTACCATTAAAAAGGCAAAGCACTCCACAATCACACTAGTAGTAATTTTACAATAATATCAGGTATTTTCTCAAAATGTAACTCAGCAGTGCAGGACTTCGGCATATATCAAAATACTGTGCAGTAATAATCCATTATAATCCATGTGTTCTATAGCATCTAAAGGGAACCTGCCACAACAGGGACCATGTAAAACAAAATTCAATGTGAATGCAAAACTACTTTTCATATTCAAGCAGGGGCAAATCCATCAAACGAAGCTGAACAAAAATGACAGTAAGCCTGAATTAACAGAGGGTTCCTCATCATTTCAAAGAACAGAATCACTCACATATTTATTCTCTGTAGCGTACGACAGGTTTTGGTTTCATGCCCCTCATCTTTTCAAGGAAGCAGCCCATTATCGCCAATAGAACATCAAGCTTTGCAAGCTTGGTATCATTAACCGCACAGAAGAAATATATGCACTAAAATGCCTGCTGTCTGGACCAAAGCAGGGAGGGGGATTAAACTTTGATCCCATGTATCATCTTAGTTCAGATTATTTTGCATCTTAGGTTAAGTTGCAGGACCATTACTAATTTTGTCACATGAAGAAGAGTCACAGCAGGCCTTTTCAGAAGCTTGGAGGGAAAACAAGGGTCGCTCATTTTACGCTCTAGAAAATATGCAATTTCTAACAAGCTTGTTTTCTTCCTATTTTTACAGCTACAATATTAGTCATACAGCATAAAACTTTACAACAACTGCAAAAGAAACAATACATGCATATGGAAGTAAACAGATGCAGATTTTTCTTAATGTTAGAGATTTTTTAATCTCTTCAAGATTTATAGAGCTCTTCAAAAGCACAGAGTTAATTTCTACATGGACTAGACACTTAACTTGCTCTGGCCTGGGGATCCTTCCCATCATTCCCAGAAAAAGAGGTAGCTACAAAAACTTTTTGAAAATCACAGGAAAATTAGTTAGCCTTTCTGTTGCAGGTTTACAGTGAAGCAGCAGCAAGGATAGCGTTGCCCCCTCCCCCGATGCCTTCCACAGTTCAATGACTGAGAATATTCTGTCATTTTTATTTCTTCAGGGACAATTCTTAAGTAGATTTTTAAAACCATGACATTTCAGGTAGATTTTTTTTTTAAAAAAAAAAAAGGTCACTAGTGCAGGACTCAATTTAACCCATTCTGGGACTTCTTATCTCCCAGTCCCAGTTGCTTCACTTACTAGTCTAGTTTCTCACTAGAGAAAGTCTCTGTGAAGAGGAGCAGCAGAATACTAAGTGTTTTGTCCATTCGATTACTGAAGGTTTATAAAGAAAAAATAATTTCTTTAGCTCACCTTGATGGAATAAGCACAAGGCTGAGAAAATTTTTTTAAAGGACCTTCTGAACAGAGGTAACAAAATCCAAAACGTTATTGGTGTCACATTTTCAACTATACATTTGTATTTCTTATTATTGGCATCTTTATGTACACCTCAAAGAAAACATACCAAAATTTCCACTGGAACATAAAACCATGTGGAAAATGGGTGTGGAGAGAATTCCCTCCCTCCCCAAAAACCACAACAGGGTCTTACGACACCAGACCAATTTTCGACAAACCCAGTTGTATAAACTTCTTCATAACCATGTACCTAGGTCACATGCATGTGTTCGCTTTAGAAGTTAAATAAAACTACTCAACTTCTTGAACTCATCTGATATTTGGAAATGGGCTTTGCAGTCTTCCTCTGCCTGAAAAGCAAACTCCTCTGCACAAGACTTTTATTCAAAAGGTACCGATTATCCTACGAGAATTATGTCTCAACCAAATGGAAGACAATGAGGTTTGTTTCACTCCCATATGAAATCTAGTAAGTCTGCCAAGAAAATAAGCTTCCTCAAAAAGAGAGAACTACAGTTTGTGTTCATTTAGTCCCTCATCTACCCACTAAAAAGTATTCTTGCTAATGCCCTGGGACAGAATAAAGAAAAAAAACAGAGATACAATGACTAATAAACTAGTATATATCACTGTATTTATACTAAAGCACAGTAACTGTTAAAAGGATTTCATTTCTGCAAGATGAAAACACGTAAGAAGAAAAGGAAGATAATCTTATATCCACTATGGACAGTTACTTTGGTTCATGCTTTCATCTTTAAGTAGCTCCTCTTTGCCTTAAGAGATTTTTTAAAAAAATCCTGCTATTTCTTATGTATGTGCTTCTCCTAAAAGTACTCTGATTTGAATGTCAAATTACCTTGTGTGTCAGACAATTGCTTTTTATAATAAATAAAAATTATTTTTTGGTTATCACCTCGTTATTTTTCTAAAATATCATAATTGTGTCTTTTGTTTACTGAACAGATGTCATACATTCTGCTTTTAACATCTAGGTATTTTTCCCTATGATATATTAAAAAGTAATTATTTCCTGCTCAGCAGGTGCCACACAGCATTACTCCATGGTTAGCCAGTCTATTTGATGTATCAAGCACAAGACTGGAAAGCTTCTTTTTATTTTTATAGAGAAGGTTTCAAAAAGAAAAAAGAACTGGAGGGAAGGTTAAAGAGCCTTACCAACACTGAACCATTTTAACTTTCACAGCATAATTTCCAAGGTAACTTAATTCCCTCTACTGTTAAAATCATGCAACCTGAGGGCTTTCAGCTTGCCCACAAAACAACTAGATGTAGTGAACCAAACAAAGCAGGCGATTGGGAAAAGCCAGCACGGATCTACCAAGGGCATATCATGCCGACTAACCTGATCACCTTCTACAACAAAATTACCTCTTCTGTTGACATAGGGAGAGCAGTAGATGTTGTTTAACCGGACTTCAGCAAAGCATTCGACTTCAGCAAAGCGTTCGACACTGTTTCCCACAGCCTCCTCCTGGACAAACTGGCAAGATACAGACGGGATGGGCAGTCCGCAAGATGGGTAGGAAATAGGCTCACAGGTTGCACTCAGAGGGTAGAGATCAACGGTTTTTACTCAGGCTGGCAGCCTGTAACAAGTCGTCCCCCAGGGATCGATACTGGGCCCCACGCTGTTCAACATCTTCATAAATAATCTGGATGATGGGATTGAAAGCACCCTCACCAGAGAGATCTGGACAGGCTGGAAGAGCGGGCTAGTAAGAACTGTATGAAGTTTAACAGACGAGTGCAAGGTCCTGCACGTGGGACAATATAACCAAAGAGCCCAGTACAGGCCAGGATCTGTGTGGTTGGGGAGCAGCCTTGCTGAAAGGGTCCTGGAGTCCTGGTGGACAACAAGCTGAACATGAGTCAGCAGTGCACCGCTGCGGCAACAAAGGCAAATCTGATCCAGGGCTGCATCTGCAGGGGCATTACTAGGAGAGATAGAGATGCGATCATCCCACTCTACTCAGCCCTTCTGTGCTGGTTTTGGCCGGGATACAGTTAATTTTCTTCACAGTAGCTAGTATGGGGCTCTGTTGTGGATTTGTGCTGAAAACAGTGTTGATAATACTGGGATGTTTTCGTTATTGCTGAGCAGTGCTGACACAGAG
>NW_008796187.1:3585574-3597383 GCF_000699145.1 Aptenodytes forsteri | reverse complement strand
GGCTGCGTGGTGCTTAGTTGCTGGCTGGGGTTAAACCATGACAGCTTCTCAGGCCACACCTGGAGTACCGTGTCCAGTTCCGGTCCCCACAATTCAAGAAAGATATGGACAGACTGGAGAGGGTCCAAAGGAGGGCCACAAAGATGATCAAAGGGCTAGAAAACCTGCCCTATGAGGAAAGACTGAAGGAGTTAGACCTTTTCTCCCTGGAGAAGAGAATGCTCAGGGAGGACGTCATCACAGTATTCCAGTACTTAAAGGGTGGCTACAAAGAGGACAGAGGCTCTCTCTTCACAAGGAGCCACATGGAGAAGACAAGGGGCAATGGGAGAGGTTTCATCTCAACATAAGATAGACATTTTTTACAGTGAGAAGTAACATTACTGTAACAACCTCCCCAGGAACATGGCAGAGTCCCCATCACTGGAGGTTTTTAAGATGCAACTGGACAGGGTGCTAGATAACCTCATCTAGGCTCCCATTCCCACAAAAGGTTGTACCAGATCATCTTTCAAGGTCTTTTCCAACCTGGGATATTCTATGATTCTATGATTGTAATTTATGAAAGCAAATACAAAAAGTTTTGTAGCTACTTTAGCTTTACTCTACCTTTTTATCCCCAAGAGTATAACCATCCCAAGAGGATGTTGAAATCAGTGGGGCTGATTTCATTGTCCCATGCCACTACCTCTTTCCACCTTCATTTTAACTTCCTAAAAGAGTCAAGAACAACATTCCACGTCACAGGCCCTTTTAGTTCAACTACCCAAAAGTTTTCCTTTGGATGATACAGACATTATGGTAACTGAGTTTGCAAGGCTCTGTAAGACTCATGGTAGCCTACCTTCAGACGTGCAATGATCTCATGTTTCTTAAATTTCCCTGCCTGAAGGAACTGAGACTAAAAACAAACCTATGAAACAAACTGATGTGACTGAAATAGAGCAGAATGACATACTTTATCTAACCTATTTTTAGAGAAATGTATTAAACCCCTCAATTCTTCTTAAAAATTTTTCTTTTACATTTTTTCCCTTTTTTCTTCAGCAATCGCAGGTTGTTGTTATCCTCCTTCTTCCAAAGTAATTTACATCCAAGTGAATTAAAGAAATGAGATGTTATTTCTCACAAGCATTCTCATCCTAGAAGCAAAACTACTTCCCTATGAAAGCAGTCCACATTGTTCCTAGACCATGTGTTAGCACACGAAGTTTACAGAAGTATTTAATTTTCTGAATTGCAAATACATCTAGCATGGCAAACAATACACTACAGTCTTAATAAAAAGGTGTTAACAAAAGAAGCCTGGCCAAGTAAGATGCGCAACATCTTTGATCCCTGAAGCAGAAGAAAGCTGAGAACAGCCTCACTAGGTAACCAGCATGGTCTCCCGAGTCTCATTAGCCAAACTTCGCCAAGCAGCCCGACTAATTTAAAAAAAAACAAAAGGGTCTTTTCCTACCCAGACCCACCACAGGCGCTGCCTGGCACCGGGAAGCCAGGCTGGACTCTTTCCACACAGCTTATTAACAGTCCCCCAAAGGGACCACACGGGCCAGTTCAGGGGCTCACTACACCCACTGCCCTTGTGCTCCTCCTCCTCCGCAGCACCCATGGGACGACGGCTGCGTGGCCCCTGGGGTGGCAGAGGGGCAGCCAGGGAGACATCGGCAAGATGGGTTGTGAGAGGCACGAGAAAAAGTCACCTTACTCTCACCCTGCTAACGCTGAAGAAAGTAACAGCAATGAACCACCCAACCTCCACCATATCAGCTTGCTCTGAGCGTTCACGTGAGCAAAACTGAGGAGAGTAAAACAAAGTGCTGTAAAAGTTTCTAGACTGTCTCCAAATGGCAGCTACATTTGTTTATATCTCCATAAAACTTTTCTTCTGAGGAAAAACTGAATGGGTATGCTGATTGTATGTAGGAAAGTCTAGGAAAATTTACTTAATTGCTCTTTTATACTATATATTGCTCTTATATACTATATATTCATACTATACTATGTTGGTTCTTCTCTGAACTTTTAACTGTACAAAAAAAATGCTCACTCTGGGGGAAAATATAGCCTTAAACTCTGCAGTTATTGATATATATTTTTTACTTACCTAGCCAATTCAGTAAAGACAGGTTTCTCCTTGAATCTTGGACAAAAAAGGCATGTGCAAAACTGAAAATCCAAATTTCTCAAGAAGTACTTCAAATAATAAATAAATACATTGTTACTTTTTTTTCTTGCAGAAATTTTGTACCAGTCACAACATTCTTGCTACTACACAGTCAGGTGTAAATCTTTGACAAAACATCAACATACAGCTTTAATATAATCCCTGCTATGCAGGTTTACTGTGAACTTCATTAAATGACAGATCTGTAACCTTTATTAAAAACAGACCTTTCTTAAAACTCACACTGTTATACAAATCCTGCAAACTCTCTTGGCAAAACATTAAAAAAATCTCACCTTGTAGAGTCTCAGGCATTTTCTAATACAAGAGAAATATGACATATAAAGAACAAAGTGCATTCAACTAAATAAATGAGCAAAAGGTGTCTGTTTTTTCTATATAAGCCTGATTTTATATTTTTAAGATATACAGCTTGTCTTTCATCCTGAAATATGAAGGTTCATAACCTTCATGAATTGTTTTTTTTCCTAGCTTTTAACTTTTGGAAACAAAATCGAGGGAAGCTTCAACAAAAATCTAGAAAATAATTATGAAAAAGCAAATTTGCAAAATTGAACTTCATTCACTATTTTTCATTTGCAGTAATAAGACACAATTCTTATGTCTGACAATCAACTGCACAATCAAGTGATCTTTTAACGATTTGCAGGGGTTTTGTTTGTTTGTTTTTAAAACAAGGGAGCAGCTTTTTTTTTTCTTTCTATTACTGTTCCCATTAAACAATGATGTCCAAACAATGGTTGCCTGAGTGTCTCTAACTAATTCAATCAAGGAAGAACTCTTCCTCAAATCTTAAGAGGGGAAGAAAACTGCGAAATAACAAACCAGCAATTTTTTAATCCAGCATTATGTAAACTTTTACATAATTCACCACACTGCTGAATAGAAAAAGTTATGAGAAAGGAATCCTCCTCTGCAGTAGATTATGATCAGTCTCTCCACACAACAAACCATTCTAAGAGTTCTTCTGAAAAACATGCTTCAGATATCAGTAAGTATGAACTGAGTTCCAAAACAGATGCTTAAAAATAACTTTTGCACTTCTAACCATTTAGACTGCACCGTTCAATTACGCATGCTTTTCTGATATCAGTCTGGAAATAAAATACAGCTTTAAGTATTACCCAGAAGGAAAAAAGAAAGAAAAAAAGTAAGGATAAACATCCTGCAGGCATAAAGAGGATGTGGCGCTCATAAGGCTGGAGCTCAGCGCCGCCTGGCAATGCGGCACAAACATCCCACAAGGAGAGCGTGTGCATCGGAAGAGTTGCATTCTGCACAATAGTAATGTAAGGGTTAAATGTTACGAAATTATTTTTTTCAGACATCCTCAGGCTAAGTAAACATATCAAGAGGGAAATGGAGAGCAAAACAGGACACTGCTAATGGAATTTAAGTGGCCTTTATTTCCAGTTTTCAAAATAAACAAGTGCAGAAGTAAGAGATTTCCAAAACACAGTGAGCAGTGATATGATTGATCAAAACCTCTGCAAAACATATTTATTAAGGTAACAGGAACAGTATTCAATATCCTACGGCAATATTCAGAATAGATGGCGAAAAGAGGAAGGTTTCTTAAAGCTTTTTTAAATGACTGCGATCACACCATGAGAAATGTTCAGCTACAAATGAACAATCATTTAGGATGTCTAAAGAAAACCTTCAAAAAAAGATTCTCTTACAACATTAGAATACAAGAGAGATCTTAGGGCTGACACAACCATGGAAATAGATGTCAACATCAATGCACCTTTGTCACTGTTAAACCAAATTTCAGGTAATGACCATGCGCATTGTTAGGGCTTAAGGGAGGACTTAAGTCAGTCGAGCACACTTCCACCGATAAGAAAAAGGCCAACCTTCAGCATATAGGCAACCCTACCATCAAATGTCACATATTTTCTGTCCCAGTCCACAAAGCCAGGCTGCATGTAGAACAGCAGCTACTGAAAACAGTGTGGAGAACCTACAGTACACCTGACTGAACTGCAGAAATGAGAAGATTTTCAGATCACACAAGAGTGATCTTTAGAAAGGATATATCTCTCTAATCCAATTTAAGGATGCAAGTTTCTAAACCACTGGTTGTTTATAACCCTAAATTCCCAATTTAGAGAATCTCTTTCTGTGACCTGAAACAATGACAAGTCACTGCACTATCAGCCATCTGATTACAGGGGGTGAGGGTGGGGAGGTGCTACCTAACAGGCACCACATTGAAAGATAAGCTGGCCTCCACATTTATATCTTACTTATAATGATTCCTGTTGCATAAATCATTATACATGCCCCACATGCCTACTGCGCCTGCAACACCAGCTGAAGTTTTGCACACTTCAGTAGTGTGCAGATTTTCCTACTGATGATGTTCAACTTCTTGGGTTCAGAATATGCAGTACGGTAGAAGAATACTGGAGATGTACAGAGGTGTAAAGAAAAAAAGAATATGGGAGCACCACCCCATGTAGGACACGCCTACCTTAAAGAGAAAAAAACAAACACAAAACCACCAAAAACCTAGACGACAGGTATCTTCAGCCTTGCCTACACCAAGACCTTCTGCTATGCAAGGAGGTACAAGTTCAAACGATCGCTGCACATAGGCTGATGCCTTTTTTAAGCACGTCTCAACGTATGACCACAAAAACCACTAACGTGAGAAGGAAAACCATGTAGTCCATGCCTCACCACTTGCACGTATGAATATGTTTATTCTGGTTTCTGGTTTGGTTTGGGTTGGGGGTTTTTTCTGGTTTGCTTTTTGTTTTAAATAGGCATTGCCAGTATTTTTTCAACTAATTTGAAAGGACAGTGAGTCTGTCTGGACAGCGTAACAGAGCACTGACGTAATACAGCAAAACTTTCCGAATGCCCGCATTAATTGTTTGAATTCCGAAGCAAAAGGGGTACTGCCATCTTCTCTTGCTAACGGCTGAAAATTACACATTTGGATTCCAGCAGAAGGTTTGCAAGAGTTTAACAGAAATAATGATAGCCTGTTCATCAAATGGCTGCCAGGTAAAAAGGCTTTTTATACCTCTTACTCCCACTATCCGAATGATGCTTTTCAGAAAGAAAAAAAAAAAAAAAAAAATCATTTGCTTTGTACGGACTTTACAGTCCCCAGGCTTTTCTTCTTCTTCCCCCATTCTCTTCCTCCACTCCAGCAAAAAGAGATTGCATAAAGGAAAAAGGAGTCTCAATTCTGAAGCTACTGGTCAGATTTCCCTGTGCATTGGTAGGAGTTTACCACAGTACTAACTGCCCTTCATCAGCATCATATATGATTTGGTATTATTTCAAATTTGATATATTTTAATGTTTTCAGTCTGTCATATGAAGTGACAGTAATGCTCCTGCAAAGACAGTTGAACATAGCCTTTATTAAAAACTAATCAGAGTATCAGAGCAGTTCTCTTTGGATATTTTTTATTTTGTCCTCGCACTTTTCAACAGATATATTTTTGTATACTTTTGAAAGCTATTAGGTAAAGCTTGAACTTGCTTACATAAGCCAAAGAAACATAAGTAAGGAGTTGGTTCTGTTCTAACTTACTACCTGAAAAATAATTATCTGAATAACCTCCCAAAATGTTTCCCAAAAACACTTTTTACATGTAAGCAAAAAAATGCAGTCTCTCTTTGAATGTAATCTCTCTTGATTATTTACAACTCTGAAGGTTACTATGTCTCATACTGTATGAAATTCAGATTAACAACCTAGGCATCTCAACAAACCTCTTCCAATCACACTATTGCTTGCTCAAGCTGCTAAACACCTTCAAAAATTACACATAAAAGTTAACAGAAGTATGAAGAGGAGCAACAAATGCAAACTCCTAGGAAGAAAAAAACCCAATAAACAACAGGTGACAGGATAGTAAGGTAGACAACACACGATTATCACCACAACAGCCTCTGCACTCATATTTCCACAAAAACTGTCATCTGCATTGCAGTGCTGTTGAAAGCGATTTTTCTCTTGTATATCTGACTCCACTATTTTTCTCAGTTTTAATTCTGTTGCACTAGTGTGCATTAGTGTGCATTAGTTAACTGCCAAGCCACATGAATTTCCCCCAGAATCCAAAACTAAGACACAGACATTTTTTGACAGTCACATTGGATTTTATACATGTTTTCAGCTGTGTCTTATTATGGAGACATAACTGGACAGTTCCGAGCTCTGTTACACAGGCTCGCTTTTTGAAATGCAACATACTGTGAATAATAAACATATAAACATACTATTAGAGGTGGTCATGAGCTGTTGAAAGCTGCCCCAAAACTGCAGTGGAGGTGACAAACATAGACGCAACTGGGGGATCCTACTTTGGGAAGCAAGGAAGAACTGCTGTGAGTGATACGGCATTACATGTCCCTGGGAACTCGGCTCCCACCAGCTACAGGAGACCCAGTGACAGACGTAGACCTTTGCAAGAGTCCCAGCTCCTGAGCTTCTTGGCAAGTGATGCATTTTGTGGCTCCCTGTGTCTGAAGATTATTTTTATACACAAAATTAGATTGGTCATACCTGAATGACTACATTCTCTATTGATACTTCATCTTATTGAGAGAAGCAAAAATGACAGCACTGAAGCCTGAGGATGAAATTTGTCACTAATAAAAAACGAACAAATACCCAAAAGTTTACATTTGGGAAACAAAGGAGAGTATAGCTAATTCAGCTTCCCTCAATACAAGACGTGGCAGATAGTATGTCATCTAGCCACCAATCTGCATTTATAAAGTTAAAGGCTGATTGTATCATCGTTATCTTCACTGACTTCCTTATTTATGAGACTAGTTTTGACTAAGGGCAATGAAATACAGATAATCTGGATGGAGTTTCTGATACCCTTGGCCAACACAGGTAAAGAACAATCCCTGATAGGACAAGAAGCATTACTTTACTCTTTGGTGTTTGTTTCCCATACTCATACGCGCAGTTCCAATGCAAAGACTAATTATTTTACAGGAACCCAGCACAGCTTGCAGACTTAAGACTTGCCAGAAAACAGAGAAAAATGCAAAGACTTGAGGGAAACAAACTCAGTGATGGTGTCAAGCAAGGCAACAGCATCCAATTACATCACAGTGTTTGGAGGCCATTCTGTGCTTTTGTAACAAAATAGGCTTAGAGAACAAAGGATACAGCACCAGCCGCACCAGGCTTCCAGCAAGTTGGTTTAGCCTTGGCCGCAAAAGCTTATGATCTTTTCATAAGGTTTAAGTTTCGTAACAGCATTGGGAGCTCAAAGAACATTCTGTCAATAGTAGCAAAGCTGGTGCCTCCTAGTTCCTTCAACTAAAAAAATAATACTGAAATCAGTAGTTAAATCCCTCATTCCTGGTAAGGACCTTGCAATGGTGTTTCTCCTCTCTTTTGGATCTTCTGAGAAGCCAGAAGAAAAAGCTTCTTGTCTTAACTACTGTTGCTAGCAGCTATATGGGAAGAAGGAGCAAAGAAATTGGAAGCCCCTTTATTACTAGAGCACGCAAATACTATTTGCTTCTTCTCTACAAAGATGAGATCATGATGACGAGGAGTTGAAGCTTAAGTGTTTCCTACAAGTTATGAAACCATTCTATATTCTGTAACATTAACGGGGTGGGGAAATTACTTGAAAATAGTGGGACACAGAACAATTGATACATTAGTATTTTTCAGATTTCTGGTTTCTTTGGAGGATGGCAGGGAAATTATATACTGCAGCTGTCCCACAACTCAAAAAAAACCCCACCCCAAAGAAAAAAAAAAAAAAAAAAAAATAATTGCCAAGCAATCTATAAGACTCCAATGCCGCACAAAAAGCAAAGTAGAATTCAAAGAAAGGATCTCAAAACCTTTTCACCCTGAACTGGCATATAAAACCTCCAGGGAACTCCAGATCAACTTCTAGGTAGATTCAAGGTCTGAGCAGTGGGACTGACTTCTGGCAGAAAAAGCAGCACCACTGACTAGGTTTTAAACGCTGCTTTAACTGTTCATTGTTGTCTTTATGGAGAACTTTGATATATATGTATATGTACGTTATATACATATATTAAACATTTTGGGGTTTTTTTAAATACATGAAAAACTAATGTCTTTAGGTAAGACCAAGAAAACATAAAATAAACATTGAGGATTTACAGGAGGATGATGTAATTGTATTATCCAAATGCTGTTCCCATCACATGAACATGCTTGCTTTCTTCTGGAAGTCCCAAGAACTTTGTTTAACAAAGTAAGTCAAGGAAAGAAAAAGGATTCTTCTTCACTATTAAAATGTGGGTCTTCTTGCTGTAAGTACACACATGAAAAAATTCCCCTCTTCTTCCTCTAATAACTAGCTGGCACTTAAAAAACTGCCAAGGCTTTCAGCAGTATGTTACCAATATGTTTAAAATGCTCCCACACATTCTTTGTCTCCAACGTTTTTTTCATTTTACAGTATTTTACTCACCACCATACTAGAAGACAATCAAGTATCTTTGCTTATTTTTCCTTTTATAGAAAGGGAGAGTAGGCCCAAATGATTGAGCATCACAGCAGTCACAAAGGAAATTGGTACTTAAACAACGTTAATTTAGATCTCTTGACATCTCACCCTATACTTTATGAAGCATACACTCAGCTTGTGGAAAACACAGCTAGAATTAAAATATTTCATATCAGATCTAAAAACGCATTCAATTACCTGAGAAAGTTACGCTACAGTCTTAAACACAGTGCAAATATACTTCTATTAAACTCATTCCAGTTTTAGCCTCCCCATATAAACCCCTGCAGTAGCACAATGTAATACAGGCATTCTTACCTCATCAGGTCTTCTTCATTCCTATTCTGTCTTGTCACCTTTCATTGAGCAGTATCAGCCACGGTACAAGTAGTTCACCAAACAAAACTGCAAATAAGCTTAGTCTGCTATTATTACAATATATTCTTCATTCCATTTTCTTATTAGCATCCCTCCCATCTCTCCCTGCGTCCTGACTGTTCATTTGAAGCTTGGCAGTTCCCAAACCTACTCTTTTGGAACGTTTTAGACCAAGACTGTTAGCTCATATGATCAAGTATTTATATATAAATTCTTCATCAAAAGTATTTAACGGTTTAATTTCTCACAAATATTGAGGAATAACATAGTATGCATGAGAGAGAGCTGCAAATCAGTAAGAGTCTTTTGCTATTACATTCACTTATTTTTTTGCTGTGGTTAAAGGCATAAATCAAACTACTCTTACAAAATCTGTAAAACTATCACCTTGTTACACTTCCCTGCTCCCAGGATGTTTGCTTTTTACTAAGCATAAAGAATATTCTAATTTCTCATTGTATTATGGAATCCTGCCTCATCCCTTCCTCCGCCCATGCAAACCCATGATGCATGAGATGCGGATGGCACAAGTGGCAATCAGAGGAAGCAGGAGAAGAGCCCAATCTACAGTGCAGGAGGCTGGGATGGGCGAGAGATGCAGATACGTGACCTGACACAGGCTAGCTGGCAGCATTAAAAATAAAAATAAAAAAGCCAAGAACCAAGAACAGAAAATTAATTCACCCCTTGGGAACACTGCAGTTAACTACATTATCTGTACTTACTTGCAGATTGGGAGAGGAATGGATAGGTACCCAAGATGATGAATCTGTGCAAACAGGTAGGAAGAAAGATTGAAAAATAAAATTTCCAAATACTTTTAATAGTGAAGAAGAATTCTTTTTCTTCCCTTGACATTTTTTGTTAAGTAAAATTCTTGGGACCTCCAAAAGAAAGCAAGCACGTTCATGTGATGGGAACACCATTTGGATAATACGTTTGCATTCCAAAACACCAGCAGCTTTCTGCTCTGCCCTTGTACCACAAGTGACTGGTGTCCCATCACTTGGGATTTGCCACCTGTTTCAGCAGACAGCAAAACTTGAACCTAATGCTTCATATCTCACAAGACCCCACCTCAGATAAATAGTCTAATAGCAAGTAATTTGGTACACATATGTAAAGTTTTAAGAAGTTACCGCTTGATTTGAGGTCCTCCATTTCATGTAAGAAAAGGGATTTTTAATTAACTATGTTTCTCTGAATACCACTATCTGAATTTTGCTCATTTTGTAAATGCTTTCACACCCTTTTTTTCCATGGTCCCACACTATTTAAGATGTTTTCCTTGACATCCCTCAACTTTTGTTAATATTCCTTTCATCACACTTACTTTTCTTGAAAATTTCACATAGTTCTCAGGCTTTATAATATGAACTTACGGGTTTTAAAAGCATTTCCCTGTGAAAATAGTTTTCTTTTCTGTATTTTGTAACAATCCTTTGTGCAAGACACCAAAATATAGCAAAACTCCGCACACTAAACCTGAAAAAGGAACAAGAAAACCTAACATGCTATTTGTATGTGCACAACTCATGAAAAAACACGAGTTTGATTTCTACTTAATGGCAACGCTGCTGCACCTATATAAATGGTCTAGATAGGAACAAAAAATGAATGTCATTCTAAAGAGTATGAGTATAACGTGAAATAAAATTACATCACATAACTGTGATGTATAATTAGAACAGTCATCTAAAGGGTAACAATTTCCAGAGGAAACGGTGTGGGTATTACATTCATGTAACAGGAAACTAGATTAGAAGGTTCTATTTCCATAATTATCAAAGGAAGGAACTAATAAATTTCTATTCCTAAGTTTCTATATAAAAGTATTCATTAACAGTATATTAAAATGCATTCCTGTAGAAGAGTCATTGCTATACAACCTACTTTTCTAAGAGAAGACTGTTGATCATAAAGGGTAACTCAGAGAATTAAAAGTACGTTTTCTAATATATCTGCTTATGCTAGAGGGAAAAAAAAGAAAAAAAAAAGACTAAAAAAAAAAATAAACTTCATACCTAAACAGAGATTATGAAAGAAGTTTTTACACACTTGACAGTCTGAGTCACACTAGGCACATGACACTTTTCTTCAAACTTCTATTTGGGATTCTGTGTGTATGCACACATCCTCCCTAAGCAAAACAACACATCCCTCTGCACAGACACCTTACAAGAAGGCGTCCAGGAAAAATGGAATATTTGATTAATCCATTATGCCTACCTAACTGCACCACAAACTGAAGAAAATAAATACTCAAGACTACAGCAGATATTTATATTTTAATAGTGACTACCAATGACTCCGACTTTGAATTGGGACAGTTTGGGTGAAGTCTGCTGTACAGAAGCAATAGCTTACAACAATGGCAGAGAACTAAATTTTGCATTTTGATTAACAGTCTTTGATGAAGACAACTGGCACTGGCTGGAGTCAATTACTTGAAATTTTTTTCCCCTTGCCAAAAAAGAGCTCTTCAGCTGGTCAGTTCTTCTGGGAAAAACACCTGCTGGCTGTCAGTTGAATCTAGAGAGCATCCACCAAAAGAATATCAAGAAAACCACTGAGACAAAAATACTGATTAAATAAACAGCCATGACAACATGAAGCAATTATTTAGTTCCCCAGGTATATCAGTAAGCATTTTATTCTTTGCATATTTTTTCCTAAGCTCTGCATGACATCTGGCAAGCCCTAGACAAAGGAGAAAATGTGAGATGTGGCTGGTTGGTGTGTTGTTTTTTTTTTT
>NW_008796187.1:3561855-3585309 GCF_000699145.1 Aptenodytes forsteri | reverse complement strand
TATTTTGTAACAATCCTTTGTGCAAGACACCAAAATATAGCAAAACTCCGCACACTAAACCTGAAAAAGGAACAAGAAAACCTAACATGCTATTTGTATGTGCACAACTCATGAAAAAACACGAGTTTGATTTCTACTTAATGGCAACGCTGCTGCACCTATATAAATGGTCTAGATAGGAACAAAAAATGAATGTCATTCTAAAGAGTATGAGTATAACGTGAAATAAAATTACTATACATAACTGTGATGTATAATTAGAACAGTCATCTAAAGGGTAACAATTTCCAGAGGAAACGGTGTGGGTATTACATTCATGTAACAGGAAACTAGATTAGAAGGTTCTATTTCCATAATTATCAAAGGAAGGAACTAATAAATTTCTATTCCTAAGTTTCTATATAAAAGTATTCATTAACAGTATATTAAAATGCATTCCTGTAGAAGAGTCATTGCTATACAACCTACTTTTCTAAGAGAAGACTGTTGATCATAAAGGGTAACTCAGAGAATTAAAAGTACGTTTTCTAATATATCTGCTTATGCTAGAGGGAAAAAAAAGAAAAAAAAAAGACTAAAAAAAAAAATAAACTTCATACCTAAACAGAGATTATGAAAGAAGTTTTTACACACTTGACAGTCTGAGTCACACTAGGCACATGACACTTTTCTTCAAACTTCTATTTGGGATTCTGTGTGTATGCACACATCCTCCCTAAGCAAAACAACACATCCCTCTGCACAGACACCTTACAAGAAGGCGTCCAGGAAAAATGGAATATTTGATTAATCCATTATGCCTACCTAACTGCACCACAAACTGAAGAAAATAAATACTCAAGACTACAGCAGATATTTATATTTTAATAGTGACTACCAATGACTCCGACTTTGAATTGGGACAGTTTGGGTGAAGTCTGCTGTACAGAAGCAATAGCTTACAACAATGGCAGAGAACTAAATTTTGCATTTTGATTAACAGTCTTTGATGAAGACAACTGGCACTGGCTGGAGTCAATTACTTGAAATTTTTTTCCCCTTGCCAAAAAAGAGCTCTTCAGCTGGTCAGTTCTTCTGGGAAAAACACCTGCTGGCTGTCAGTTGAATCTAGAGAGCATCCACCAAAAGAATATCAAGAAAACCACTGAGACAAAAATACTGATTAAACCCCCAGCCATGACAACATGAAGCAATTATTTAGTTCCCCAGGTATATCAGTAAGCATTTTATTCTTTGCAGATTTTTTCCTAAGCTCTGCATGACATCTGGCAAGCCCTAGACAAAGGAGAAAATGTGAGATGTGGCTGGTTGGTGTGTTGTTTTTTTTTTTTACTTCTTTGAGAGAAAACCTATGTTTTTAAATCTCAGCTTAGATATTTTTCCTCTGATTCTGCAGTTGAGCTGATTTACTAATGAACCAAATGAATACTATAGGGATGCGCCAAATGAAAAGAAGAAAATAAAAGCCATTCATTTTGTAATGCAAAAAAACCTTGGTGGAAAGAACAGCAGAAATTAAGAATCAAAAGTATTTTCAATTCAGAGTTATTGCAGCATTATTATAGATCTGATGATAATTTGGCATTTATCTTAAATATTTAAGATCCTGGATTACAAAAAAAGAATGTCATGGCCTCTTACATATTTTTTTTTAAACTTCCCAAGCCTTATAATTGGGAAAAAGTGCAAGATTTATTTAATGTCTGAGATGGGAGTAAACTCGTGAAAACACAGTTATTCCCTGTACGTTCCAGAAATGGGAATCAGGCCTGATCATGCAGATCACGTGATACTTTCTGATAGGGAAATAAAAGTTGTAACTCTGCTATCAAAAAAAAATTAGGTTTTCAATTTCTTGAGAAGATGTAACAATTGGAGATTGGGAAATTTTAAGAAATATTGCAACATTTTTCTTCCCAGCCTATAAAGACCTTACACAAATCACTGTTTGTAGATGACAAGATCTGCTGTTCAGTTTATTACTGAACTGAATCTACCTTAAGCTAAATTTCAGTCTGTTTCATTACATTCACAGAAGTTAATTTTAGTCATGATAGCGATTTGCAGACAAATCTAGACCGACAACGCGACTGCCAGATTGCACAACCAAAAATTCAGAGAGTTTCTGCATGTTCAGTGACATACGATTCTTGTGATTCATCACACAAAGACTACGAAAAATGGGAAGAAGGGGCGATTACTGATGTTTCTTAGACAGTAATGCCCTTTAAAAAAAAAAAAAAAAAAATCAGAATTACTATTGTCAGAGCTACCCTGATAGCTGATCACATAAGACTGGCCTTAGTTCCTCAGTGCAGCTCCTCAACTACAGCTATGCCAGGTTCATGTACACCGCTTCTAGCACAAGTACCAGCGTCACTGTTCTTCACCTTCCAATGTCACAGTTCGGATCAAGAGCTTCCTTGTCTTACCAGTAATCAATTTACTTTTTTTTTTTTTTTTTTTTTTTTTAAGAAGGACAATTAAGAAAAAGCCATGCTCTTGATGTTGAAGGCTGAAACACCTAAGATTAAGTGACAAATGAGAAACCTGATGAAAATCAAGCAAAAATTGATAAACATGCAAAAATAGTAGAGCTACTAATTACAGATATTACACATCAACCTCATGAAGGATTTGATTTACAGAAAATAAGAGTAAACTAAATACAAGGCTGTCCTCAAAACAGGAAGTTTTGTGCCTGCAGGTCTACAAATAACCTTCTTAATGGCAGTCAAAGAGTGCCAGCCCTGAGCTGCACAAATAATGAAACTGGAACTCACCAAGCCAAGAAATGAGGAATAACAAGGCTGGCTGTACAAGTGAAGGTGGGACAAGGGAGACAGTAAGAGGGCTTTGACAAGAATGACTTTGTAAGCCAAGGCTTACTCCTTTTCTTTCTTGAAGAAATTCTACATACTTTCAACACAACTTGCACTTCAAGAGTTACCAACCTAGAAATCACTCTGTCCTTAAAAGGAATGCCCACAGTAAGTTTCAGGTAGAAGATAAAGCTTTACATTTAGTAGAAACAAACTTAAGACACTGATCCTCAAATCATGAAAAATTAAGACAGCTTAAAACAGAAATCTTAGATACAAATTCCTAAGGGAGCATTTACAAACCTCAGCAGGAACCCTAAAGTTCACCCTGTCTTATGTACTCTCATTAACCATCATGAAAAAGACCCAAAAGCTACAATGTGTGCTTCTGTGTGCATAAATATAGCATATATCCCCAGCAGAGCAAAGCGATACCATCACAAAGGACATGGTCATTATGAACACAAAGCATGGGCACCAGCTGACCTCACCGACAGCTTCACTGCTCTGACCCCGAGCTCCCTTATCTTCTTTTCATCGCTCTCTCATTCTCTTTAGACTGTTTTTGCTACAAGTGGACGAAGGAAAGCTACATATCCCCAGGTACATTTTGTTCACACATTGTTAACACAGCCTGTACATGTGCCCAGACCTTCAGAAGGGAATATTATAAACAAATTAATGTAACACGCAAATCATAACCAGCCCTGTTGCCTCCCTCGCGCTTTCCTTTCAAGACAGCGCATTGCCAACAGCTTGCACCTCCGCAGCTGGGCCAGATGCAGAGAGAATTCAGCGGAGGTAAAGGTTCAACAAGCTAAAGGGAAAAAAAAAAAAAAACAAAAAAACACACGCCTCCATGGTGGTCCCGCTTATTCACAAGGCCGTTGTTCTCTCCAAAGAGCATCGGCTGGCAGCGCTCCACTCCAGCTCCGGCTCCCTCGTGCGATGAACGCCCCAGTCCTGCCTGTGCCTGGGCTGCACACCAGCTCGGCCGTTCAAACCCTTCCTCTCGCGAGGAGCCTACTCGCTTTTTCTGTTTCAGAGATTAGCTCGTCCTAAAGAGCACAACTGTTTCAGGTCTGGAAGGTGCTCGTGGCCGTTTTGCAAAGGTACAGACACATTTAAAGCCCTTAGAAAGAAAGCAAAAAAAAAAAAAAAAATCCCAATGCCTCCAAGCACTTTGTGGCTCAGAAGGATTTCTTTGATTAGGCATCATCACTACAGCAATTTGCAGTAGCGCTCCAGGACTTACTTTTGGGGCCAGCAATAAAAATCTCCTACAGGTTTTTAGATCTATAGTGGATGGCTATGTCCGTTCACATTAAAAATCTATTGCTTCTTCCACTGACTGCAGCTCTTAGGTGTGGAAGCTATTATGAAAGGAGTACACTGCAGGTCACTTACGTCACAATATTAATGGCTTTTCCAATTTCAGTGTCAAAACCCTCCTTCTCCCCGCACCTAAAAGCTCAGTCCTTCTCTAGTGCATTAATGAACAAGCTGACAAATGGCACATACTAGCAATTTCAGATGTTTGGAGGGTTTTTTGCCCTTTCTCCATGCTGACAGATGTGTTTTAAAAAAACAACAAAACAAACCCAAAACCCACCCTTTTGCTTCTTGGACAACAAACAAAAAAATCCTGGTTTTGTAGTTTGGTTTTGTTTTGCAGTTCCTCAATACTTCACAGCTAATCCAGCCATGCTATAATCCAAGAGGCTGCTCTCTATTTACAGTTATTTAGGAGCCAACGTCTTCTCTGCAGAAATTATATATGGCGTGCAATCCCCCATACAGCAACATCACTAGGAATAGGGGTGAGAGGACAAGGACACTCAGAAAACATGTTAAAATTCAGGTCAACTGCAGAGTAAACCTATGTTTCTGTTACACCAGTAGTCTTTCTCCTTCCTTTGCACCTCTCTGCCCAGCTGTAGGCAACAGTTCTCATATGAAATACCAACTGAGGCAAGCTAATAGATAATTTTACCTGTACAGCACATTTCAGATTAGTTCATTCCGACAGTAGCACGAAAAAATAGCTCCCGTTTGCTCTCACTCATACACCAAAGTCTGAAGGCAGAAAGGGCATGCTGAGGTTCTTGATGTCGAGACCTGCCTTGTATTCAAACCATTAGCAACAGCTCAGAGGGCCATTTGATTAAAAACTCAAGCACCCAACACGCAAGCACCCAACAGTTCTACTACTTGTGGATAAAGGCCATTCGCCTTGTGGAGATCCTTACAGAAATGTGTACACAAAAGCTCATGCATTTAACCAGTATCATGAATTCCTTAGGTATTTTTTTTAAAAAAGAGAAATCAAAGTAAGTATTTTAATAAGCAGATAAGTAGGCATTTTATGTTCACTTTCCTTCACTTTAAGGAGGGTGGGATTTTTTGTAGTTTTATCTGTACAAACTATAGATTGAATTCCTGGGGATAAAATGCATACATCCTATAGCATATTTCTTAAAAACAAAGGATGACAAAATACTGAGATCTATCAGATCCTACTGGACATACATATATTGGCAGCTTCTGGCATGGAGATTTCCAGTAGGGCCCAAATTAAGTAACAAGTGAGATAAAAAGGCAATTTTAATAAAAGTTACTCATGCTTATCATTCTCATCATAGCCATGCTTATTCTTTTACGGTACTGTTCTCAGTGTACATAACCTCTACGCATCGTAAAATCAGAAAGACCCAGCTTCTACCAGTGGAGAAAACCAGTGCAGTTAATCCACTGCTGTCATTAACACTGGTCAACAGAGACACGCTGCTGTCAGTCTGGACATCTCTACCTGACCCTGCCTCCATTCTTTCACCCACATCGGTTTAGTAAGGCTAGCAGAAACCCAGAAGAGAAGTAGTACTTGTATGTTGTTACTTACAACTCATAGATTTTTCAGGTTATTGCATTAAAGCAACCAAGGGTACTTATAATGGTGCTGGATGCAAATGAAAAGAACTGTTGAATTTTGGAATTATCAGTAAAAATCATGTTTAGTGTTTTCCATACTACCGGGATGTTTTGCAGAAGTTGGGGTTTTTTTTGTACAGAACAAATGAGGAAATGAGAGGGCTAAGAATTTTTTTCCAATTTTTAATACAGGAAACATACAGAGAAATGCACAATATATAAATGGAGTTTTTGAATGCAGCCAGAAAATGCCAGTTAAACTGCTGAACAATTCACAATCATTTTACTGTTCATTCACAAGCAGTAATGAGATTAGCTGCCCTCTGACTGTTCAAAAACTGTTCTCTGCCATCTGAACATCTCCTCCTATGGATAAAATGAAGCTGATTTGGCTTTACCAGAGACACTGCTTCCTCCCAGTGACCATGTGCTCCTACTTACTGTCAAGCCTCACTCCGCCGACCGCACAAGGCCAGTGGCTACTGGGAGCCTTTAGCAAGCAAAGCAAACACCATGTCAGAAGCCTTTACTTCAACAGTAACATAGCTCCTCAGCTCACCACTAGTTATAACAAATGGTCTAATAATGTTTCATAACAGGTTATCCCTTTCATAAAAGCCCTGTTACATTACCATAAGTGTGCAAGTCTTTAAAATTTCCGCTTCTTTCAGTTCAATAGGTGCACAGCATGCACATAGGGCATAGACAGCTTGTGGATGTAGCAGTGCTTTTATTACATAAATAATGATGTATAAACAAAAATATGAATGGAAACTAACATGTCTCTAAGTAAAACACAAAAGTTTTAAAAGGATTGCTTGTATTTTAAACAGAGATACCATGCCAAGTCATTTTGGCATTCTCAGGCTTACTCCCACAGGGTAAAGAGTTATCAGCTACCTTGGGAACATAGTTAGTTTTAATGATAGAAAGGTCATTTTACTATTTGACAAGTACATTGGAAGAAATAAGCAGTTTCAGTCACTCTAATAACTTTCATTAATCCAGATCAAGTTGTCCAAATACCGTCGTTTTAATTTTCACCCCCTCTCCCAAAGCGCAATTCCAAAACCAAACAAACCAAACAAACAAACAAAACAACAAACAAACAAAAGAAAACCCACCTCACTCACCCCAAAAAAACCCACTGGATAACTGTTTATCAAATTGCTGCTCAAAACATGTTAGAGAACAGATGTGGAGTTCCTAAATGAGTGCCTTGGCCACTGCACCATACTGTGCATGGAGGAAGACTCTGTTAAGCTGTTTCCGCAGCATGAAATCTCTGAAAATCTCTGATATATTCACAGACAGGAGAACTAAAAACAAAAAAAAAAAATTCAATTCTGACTGTGAACTGTATAAAATTAGATTTTTCAGTTCACCTGCCAAACCAAAAGAATTCTTGCACAGCTGTTACTACAGAAAGGAAAGCTGACTGAATTACTGGTGTTTGCTAATCTAGTTCAATGTTTTATTTCCTTCCGTTTTTAGTAGTGGATAATACTTTTTGTTTATAAAAAGATCAGATCAAAAACACGTTCAGTAATTTTCTATGAACTGTTTCACGTAATATAACTATACTATACTGTTCTGTTTGCATCACCAAATAGGTGTTCCTGCTACTCATGAGAGGCCAGCTACAGATGTAGAGGTGATCCATGAAGACTTTGAATTGAAATAAACCACACATTAGTCTCCAAGAGAGGACAAAGAGAGGCAGAGAAAGACTAGACTGAATATTCACTACAGTGAATCATAGGCAACTGACTCTTCCTTATGAATAAGCAAATAACCTGAATGTTCTTTCAATGTTTGGTATTGTAAAAAGCTGGAGGAGTTGCGGCTCTAATAATCTCTGCAGAATGATAAATCACTTAAAATCTGAGTTTGCAATGGAAGCCTCTATTTAAAAGAGCTATCCACAGATCGCATTACTTTTGGTAAGCCTGAAGTGATCTTTCTACAGTACTTACAGTCAATGCAGTAATGAACTAGGTTATGTCCAAGCACTGAACTATGCACAAAATCCCGTATCTTTCTTTCATTCTCCAAAGACCCTCTCTCCTGCAATTGCTTTGTACAAATTTGCAGAGCTTTGTGCATTAGCAGCAAGCTCGCCAAGCAGCTTCGTCTCATCCAGAGAACAAGATCCCACCTTGCCACAGATGTCTGACGACCCTGAAGAGGTTCAACCACCATTAAGACTGCTAAGAAAAGACAACTCATCTCTTTTTTACTCAAAACAAAACTGTAAGTAATTATGCCCTTTCCTACTGAATTAACTAGATAGCCAAGAATAGTGACTTACAAATCAAGGCAGGCCATCTTAAAATTGTATCTAAGGCCTTGTTAAAAGGCATAGCCCTTTTACCTCATAAACAATGTAGAATGTCTGATGTAATACCATCTCAATAAATGCTGCGTAATATGAACAGAAAAATATGCTAGCGAATTATTACAATACAGTGTAACTACACACTTGCAAATAAGGTATGACAAGCTGAATGCAGCAAGATTTACTTTTCACCATTATTCATACACTGAATACCTCAAGTCAGTTTCACAGCAGTCCTCCTGCAGGATGGGCTGTAGATATGAGCCTCTGGTGGCTTTGCAAATGAGTAACTATTTGCAGAATCAAATACTCATTGTCAAATACTTGCTCAGCATAGGAAAAAAAAAAACCAACCAAACACACAAGCAGGAAAAAACAAGCACTAACCACACATTGACAGATACCAAGAGTGGAAAGGCTTAGCCAGGAGCCAGGTACCAAACTTGGCTCTCAGTCCCAAACTGAAAGCATAAACAACTCTGTGCCTACCAGATGCAACTCAAGCTTCAGGGGGAACAAAATAGCCAGAAAGAAATACTATTTTGATCAAGCAACTGTCCTTGCAAAATGAACAGAATGCACTGGGACATGTATACACATACAGAAAACACACAGACTACTTCAACCACAGCCAGACACAAGCAGGCTTTCATCCTGCTCCTTTCCATGTTCATTCCTGGCCCCCTTACAAACACCCAGACAAAGAATAGCAAGAGTTAATGGAGAAATAAGTACATTTTAAAAAGCAGCTATCACACAAAACAAGATATCAAGTACAGCTTCACAGCATGTAAAGATGCTCCAGTGGAAAAGGATTTGCAAATCACAAGAACTACATTTCTCAATGTAGTAGGCTAATATCTTAAGTCTTGGGCATCAGTTATACTCACCTCCTGATGGCAAAAAGTCACTTCTTAAAAAGAAGTACTTGATTATTTATCCCTTCGATCGTTTTGGCTGAACTTTTCAGGCGAGTTGAGAGGGTTAAAGTAGAAATCATGCATGAAAGACCGAGCTTGTGCGTAAAAGCTGCTTCACTACAGACGGTATTCATTTACCACATACTTAAAGTTTTGCAACTTTAAATAAATGGTAAAACACACTGGGATTCCACATTGGGCACTTTATTTTTCTAAACTGAATGAAGCAAACACACAGCCCTTGGAAGTCGTGAGGCTTCATTCGCTCCCAGGAGGAGCTTAAGTAAAGACCTCTCGGCTCTGAGGCTTAGAGCAGAACAGCTCTTTGCTCCATCTAATGGTGAAAGGGAATAAGCATCTCCATAAGGTTTAACTTACCTGGTAAGGTCAACCCAGGGCAACTCGTGCGCATTATTTTATGTCGTACTGGAGCACGCTTGGCCTGTGTGTTGATAAGGCATGGCATAGGTACGCAGAGCTGCAGAGAAGACAGAGGCAGTCGCAGGCACGTTCCTGCAGAAGGCAGGTCACGTAGGGATGGCTGGTAACCACCACTGACGTCAGCTCCCGAAACAAGAGCTAGGGTTTGTTCCCATGCCCATCTCTGCTTTCTTCCCCAAGCATCCAGACCCTGCGCGGGGCGCTGGCTGCATGAGTTGGACATCCTGCCACAGGAAGGTGATGTGGTGAGGGCAGGCGAGCTGGGGTAGGGCCAGCAGGACCAACTTCACACAACAGCACTGGGCAGCAAAAGGCCGAGCACCTCCTGCTGCCGAGCGGGGTGGGATCTGGCAGCGCGGCCCTCTCCCCAAGCCCGCTCATCCCTGTGCCCCCAGCACCCACTTGAGTCTGCCACCAAAAGACATGGATGGGGGAAGATCAGACTACACGGCCGGCCTTCACCCACCATTTAATGTTTTGCTAAGCAGACGTCATTATGCTGACCAAAGGTCCATGCTGTTTTCCCACTGAAGGACTATCGATGATCTCTCACTCTCCAGGGCTTCCAAGAGCCCTCAAACGGGAAAAGGAAGAGTCAGGACAATGTCTATGTTATATAAGGGCTAAGACTGCAATGTTCCTAGAAGACTTCTGAACCTTCTTTACAGTGTAAGAGAGTCCCTAAATACTGTCTCAGTCTGGCTTTTGCGACACCTAATGGCTCCAGGCAAGAGGCTCACACAGCACCACAGCCATCTTTTGCGATCAGGAAGCACCCACAGGTTTAGACAAAACAAATGATGTATGGTTTGTTCTCGCGCAACGGGTGCTACGCTGAGCATCGGGGGGACAAAACAGGGTGGTTTTGCTCTTCGCCAGGCAAACAGACCGCAGAGGGGAGGGCACTGTCACACGTACACCTCCATGTCCACACCCCGAGCACAACTGAGAGGTGTTCACACTGAACACCGCCCCGGTGCTTACTTTACGATGACCGTGTTCACATTTCCTTCACAATCCATCGACTCCTGAACAGACAGTAAAAATACCTGGCTTGTCCTTTTAAGAAATTAATTAATTTGGAAGTACTAAATCTTAGCGTAGAAATGTTCTGGGTTTTTTATACATTGATGGTCAAGGGACTTTAAAAAAAATAGTAATTCCAAGTACTCAACTTACATCACTTTAAACAAGCTCAATTTTCAGAAAATAAGTAGCAGCTATTCCTTCTCAAAAATCAGATCTTAATGCAAATTGGGCACTCAAAATTCTCTAGTCAGTTTGGAAACTTTATTTTAGAAGCAGGGGGGAGATTTCAGTAGATGTGAATTGGTACAAAAAAATGCCAAACAGAAGCAGAGTTATCTTCTAATCTGAAACAAGAAAAGGTGCAGAGTTTCACCCAACATAACCTCCCTTCAAGCCCAGTAACGCCGCACAAGTTAATTCAAATATCTCCTAAAGATAATTGCATCTGTATGTCAAGACAGTCTGATTGCTCTGCAGGTACAGAAAGTATATTTTATTCTAATTCCCTATGCCATCTGGCAACTTAATGATCTGGTCATCTTCTGGCAATTAATATCTAAATTCTATCTTGTTTTGTAAAATGCTTAATAATTGCATTATTAAAAACACTTGAAACATTACCTCAGCTCAGCAAATTGTTTGTACTTTGATTTCTATGAAATTTCATATATATATTTTACATGTATTTATATATAAAAACATGTTTACTGCCCTATTTCTGATACACATTCCAAATTCCATAAGCATTTAAGGCAACATCTCTAAATATTACCCTGATGAAAGCAAAAGCAATAACAACTTATCTGAAAATGTTTTCTCCTGCTGTACCTTACGCAAGTATCATACTTCATTTCTGTCTTTAGGAAGATATATGAAGTAAACAATACAAAAACTGTCACACGAGAGTCCTATGTTATTTTTAACAAAAACATTAGTGATCTGCCATTTATATAGCTCACTTCTTGCTGTCAATGTACTCTTCCTCTTTGTAGAGGAGATCTCATCCTATTATTCCTCCAACTTTGAACGTAACACGAAATACTTAAAATGAAAAAGCATGATTTTTTTTTTTATTTCATGCACACATGCCATAGAAGAGAATAATTTGTACTGATTTCTCTAAGTTTCTAAAAAAATACGCCTTAGAGATTTAGCACAGTGGGGAAAAAAATTAGGCCCTGCATTAACCAGCATTTTCCTTTTCTTATGGTTATACACTTGTACTTGTTGGGGGGTTGGCTAACATAAGGAATAGCTACTGTTATCATTCCCTTACACAATTAAGACACCTAACTCTTCATTTATACTCAGAAAAAACATAACCAAAGCTGAACTTTCACTGTCATCTTGCAATAATCAATGTTGACAAACTTTATACTGGCCCTTTTTTTTTTTTCTTCAGAAATGTAGAAGAATTTTTTTTATAAATTCTGTAAGTTCACTATTCGTTTAGAAACTTGACAGCAAATGAGCACATACACAAGCCCCGCTATATGAGAATTTTTTGAATTATGTTCCCAGCGCTACAGAAACAAAGCTACTCAGAAGTATCAGATACATATATTCAGTACCTTAGCATCAGTTTGAGTAGCTAGAAAAAAAAAAAATAGATACAAATATGCGTTATGAAACGGGATTCAAGACAGAAAGCTACTTATGCACAAGCAAAAAGATCCTCCACTGCCACACCATAATGTACCAGGAAAAAAGTCCACATTCAGAGGCCAAACATTTCAGGATTTATCTATAGATAACTAGACTAAATTTCTTCTGATAGTAATTAATCACTAGGTCTTACAGTTCCTATAATGTATTGGTCAAAAGAAGAGCAATGCCATCTGTCTAGAGGTGCATCAATGAGCAAATTGAATTGGCAGTTTATTACTAAAGCTTCTGATGCTATTCATATAAAAAAGAATTAATACAGTCAGAAGTGAGGCAACACATTTCCTCAGAGAAACATGCCACACAGCATTTTGTAATCTAATGGGCAGCCAGCTGGCATGGGAGCATTCCTGAGGTCAAAGAATTCACAACTTTACACAGATACACATACAAGAAACACTTAATGCTTTGACCACAGGCAGGTAGGGCATTCAAACTTCACAGCTTGTCAAAGACAAGACCAAATTTGCTAGGGCCAAGCTTTGAAAGCTCTCAAATATATTACTTACCATGTAATGCAGATGTAGTAGGTAGAGCTAAAATGTGCACAAAATTTAGGTTTTAGAATGGTGGTAAAAAGTGAGAAACATCCTACTTGCAGTAAAATGTTCAAAGTATTGACATAGGCTGCAAGAGAGATGGGAAGTTTTTGATGCATCTGACTAATGACTAAAAAACAATTTAGTAATTAAAAAAATACTATCAGCTTTGCAAGAGCACTCTGTGGTAAAGATTCAATTCCCCTCGGCAAAGAGGCAACGGTATCTTCCTCTCCTTTCTACAATCCTTGTGTTGAGATGAGATGTCCCTGACTAAATCTGGACATTCTCTAGCTCATCTTCAATGTACTTGTTCAAGTTCTCCTCTACTACTGCCTTTAGTAGTAAAGGCTTCCTCTAGCAAACAAGCTTTCCAAAGTTAACTTTTGTTTTGTTACACTCCCAGCATTAGATATACCTGTATCAACATTACTGTAGTAACTCCTCATTTCTTTTAAATAGCCCCTCCTGTCTTGTCTTCTCTTTGGTATATTAGTGGTCTTACACTCATAGACTTCCAGCACTTTAACTTTTTTTTTTTTTTTTAAAGTTTGAATTTCATTCTTTGCTTCAAATATTTACTTGAGTTTAATTGTACAAAAAAAAAAAATCAATTAAATTTTTTCATTTATCTTCCTCCGCACTTAATATATTCACTATATTCTCATCCACGTTTATGAAACATACTCCTTTTCAGCCTCACTTTTATTTACCTATTCTTAACATTTAAACTACATTTAAATAGAGCTACGTGTTAAACAAGACTTCAGTTAAACAGTATGTTTATTAATTCAAATTTTCTCATTAAAAGAATTTTAGCTGATTGCATCCCAATTTTCATTTTGATCTCTTTTCTCCTGCTTGCTCCTTTAAAACATATGACAAAAAGGGTATAAGGAATATAATCATAAGAGCCTTCACTCTTAACTGTGATGTATGCACATGTATTTTGCTTAGTTAGTTTCACGATCCTGAATGAATGGAAGTAACAAAACCTGAGGGATTGTAATTCAGTAAAAGAACGGGTAAAAGAAGCAGTAATGGAGGAAGCATACCATGCAAATCACTGCATTACACAGCATCAAAACAAATGTCTCCTTAATATATATTTACTAGTGATAACATACGTGATATAAATCTTATTTAAATCCTGCGATAAATTATAACTGCTTATCCAATTTATCAGTTAAAAGCAGTATGTCATATAAGTCTGTCTTATTAGATGACTTACTGTCTAAAAAGGGTAGTTCCTTATTCTCCTCTTGGATAAGCAGCCAACTTTAAGGCAATGTTTTGCAAAAACAAGTTAACATTTTACTCTTTCAGTTATAATACTGATTTTTTTTTTTTTAAACAGTTTTCTATCTACTTCTGCTGCTTTCCATTTCCCAAAGCACATTTCTTCCAATTGTGTTCATCGTTCTCTATTTTGTTTGCAAGGAGGAAGGGGAAAGGAGAAAGCAAGGAACTTATATAAAGAGAAAATTGCGTAACTATGAAGTTCTACACTTGGCTTCAGGGAGATTTAAATTATGGCTCAGTAATTTAAAACATGTATTCCAAATAGCATATTGTGATAGACTGTTCCCAGTCCCCACCATGTGCCATTCGGAGGAAGGAAGTGTGAACCACAGCTTGAGATGAACCTGCTACCAACTTCCTATAGTTTGGGAGGACTACAGATGAGCCAGCTGGTGACACTTGCCTTCTCCAAGAGACAAGACTGCCCAGACTGAACAGTCACCCTCTCGACATGGGTCACCATCCGCTATGGGCACACAAACTCCTGCTGCACCAAGAGCCAGTTTATCATAGCACTTAGGTTGCTCACCTCTGATTTAAGTGAACTCATCTTCAGCATTGCAGTAGGTTAAGCATGGACACGCTCCTATGCCTCCTAGCTAACGGGTGGTAACTTCTGAAAAAGGCGTTAACCCAAGGGAGTCTGAATTATCTATTGTCATTAATTTTTAACCAATCCTATAAAAATCAAAAACCAAGACAAAGAATTCAAACAGTGCACTTAAAAATGCTTTCCCTTACATTAATAAAATTAAATCAACTTCTACTTAGCATAGGATTGGTATCCTGCACCTCTGTCACACCTCTACAAAGCCGTTTTGTGCTCTCCTTTCTAAACAGGACAGCTAAACACCTTAACACCCAGACTACTGAAACCACATGAGACACACAACTTTCTGACAAATTATTTTTAGAAGATTTAATGGTGTTGGAGGTTCTACTGCCTCACTGACCCAAAGTGTACAAAGAGATTTGCTATAAATAATGTTTTCTTTCCTCTAAAAATCTCCTCCCACAAACACATAAATAATCCAAAAGTCAATCTGGGTCCTCTCCTTCCGTATCACCACTCAAACACAGCAAGCCAAAACACAGCCTCGCCTATACCTGTACAACCCTGCAAGCCTTCCTGGCACTGTGGCAGCATAACCAATTTAATCAGCTGAACTCGAGGAATTTGCAAATTGGGAAAAAAAAGAAAAAAATACACACACCCCTCCTGATGCCCAGAAAAGACACACAGGGCTTGCAGATGTACAGAGTCCAGCAGAGCCTGGAAAGGAGTCACCGTGCCAGGATCGCCTACCTTGGCATATCACTTAAACCTGCCCTACAGTCACATTCCCTACTTCATCTTTTGCTGCTACATATCAATTTTAAAGCTCTGTATTCCCTAACTCCTCCTTACTGGATGCAATTTCTAGAACGATTCCAATTAAATTTCCCCTCAAACATAATTGGAACATGTACGATAAGCAGGAAACAAGACTGTCAGGTTGTAAAGAACGGCCAGAGCTGACCTACCAGCCCAAAATTAGCGATTTCTCCACATGGCTTTTACTAACAAACTTTGAATCATTACGTATCTCAGTCTATACTTACTCTCCTCCCAGAAACATCCCTCACAAACTCAACCTACGTCTTCTAAGATGAAAATATTCCCTCATCCCTCAATCACTGAAATCATTTAGACAGCCTTCACTACGTTTACTTTGCACCTTTCTTCCCCCCCCCGACCTACAAAAACATAATAAATATTATGCTGTAATATTCTGTGCATATTATGCACAAAGCCTGAGCTTTGGAAATACATTCGGGATCGTAATTATCCGAGAAGTAAGAATTTAAACACTGTTGCTTTAAACACAATTCTAATGCCAGAGTTTATAAATAATTGGCTAACAGAGCTTTTTGTGAAAGTTTATGAATAATATCTCATTGCATGTACCAGACTTTTTGCTCCCAACTGGAAGGTTTTTTTTCCTCCTCCAGATATCATAGATAATGATAGCACAAAAGTTTCAAACAAAACAAACAAAAAAAAACCCACAAACCAAAAAAACCCCAACCCCACAACCAAAAAAACCACAAAGAAACCCACACCACAACAAAAAAACCAAGGTGACAGAAATATCCATACTTACCATAGGGTGGGAGGAGGACCCATACAGTAAAAGTTTTTCTGAGACAATAGTGAAGCTTTCTCATTCCCTGGGCTTTTCCAGTGTACTTAAGAATGACCCAAATACAGGCATTCAGAGCCCACACCTCCAGCAGCAAGCTACAGCTGAACCCTGAGGCAAACAGTCTTTCGCAGAAATCAAATGCCAAATTTGGTAACACATTTCAGTACGCTTAATAGCGGGGCCAACTGAAAAAAGGATAAAGAAAACGAAAACTAGCGCGCCAAATGTTTCTGGTGGCTTTCATTTTATACCAATGTTCACTCATGCTTCCGACTTCTTAATATTTATGTGATGCTGCATGTTGAAACCGTGTTATTTTACATCCAAATGTTAGGGAAGAGCACAAAATACACGAGCGTGCAAGCTGAGCTGTAGGTGCACATAGGACAGATGGCATCCCAAAGACAGGTAAGGCCAAAGTTGTGACACCAAGCGAAAAAATGAGGTTTGGGGTTAACTGAATGAAATGTGTTTTCCTATTCTACCTCTTTCCTGCAGGCAGAGGCGTTTAAGGGAGAGTGGCACGACTTAAACATCTACTTTCTGAACAATAAACCCGTCGCTGTAGTCAGCGTCGATACAAATGGAAGCACATAAGTGACTCCCACTACTAAAGCAATTAGTAGTGAAGTATTAGTGTGGAGTATAATTACAAATAAACTGTAAAACAGGTAAAAAAAATAAACGTGAGAAACAAAAGATGAGTGGAGAGGCTTCACATATTTTGCATCTATCGCTTTAAGTTCTTTGTAAGTGTAGGAAGATAACATTTTTTCCAACATGCCACAGAACTGGGAAATTAATGGTAGTGATTTACAAACTAGCAATTATGAAATTCAAAACGTGATGAAGTGTATCAATAACAAACTATAGGAATTACTGTAAATAGCAAGTTAAGTAATAAAAACATTTCTAAATTACTTTTTAAAAAAGCATAAGAAGAAAAAGTGTGCTGGGTTTAATATAATTCTGTATCTTAAGAGTGATGATTGTCCACAGGGATGCTGAAAGAAAACAGAAAATAACCCTAAAACTTAAAAAGCATTTCTATTCACATGTGGGGCTAAAAAAGGCATGACCATCATAAAATGCTGTAAAATGGGAAAATGCTTTTACAAGAAATTGTTGAAGAGCAGCTACCGCAATAAAGCAGAACTATAACAAAATAACAAACCTTAAGTGATTTAATAGCCAAAGATATAAACTAAACCTGGTTGTTAAATAAACATATTACATGTTCACTGAATAAACTATCAGCGTTTTCTGCGTGCCAAAAATGAGTTTGCTCTCCCTTTGACTCCAAGACTTGCCTTTTTGATTGCCCATTTTCCAGCTGCAGAGGAAGGAACAGAAGGCATCCTCTTTCCTCCCCTCCTCCATCTGCCCATAAACGACAGCAGGGTCTCCTCTGCAAGAAGGACGTGTGGGTCTGAATCCACTTGTGCTGAAGGAAGAGCTGAACCCTAGCCTCCCGATTTGCAGGCTGCCATGCAAAGCATGGGACACCATCCTAAACACATTGTAAAAAGACCAAGCCACAACCAGTGTACTCACCATCAAGAAAAGGGCTCCGATAACTGGCCATCAAGGATTTGGCCCCCACCCTCTAGAGGTACGTCAAGCACAGTTCCTCCTTCCCCCATCTCCGATGGAGGGCAGGCAGCAGACACATCCCTGGTGTCACCCATCTCCCCGACAGCTCCGAGCAGCTCCCCCGGGAACGCCAAACTGCCCTTTGCAAGGACTAAACCCCAGTGGCAGTACAGGCACGGCTTTGCCCTGAATCAACCTGCCAAGTCCAACATTTTAGGGACTGTAACACCCAATTAGGCACCAACAGTAAGTTACAGACCCCACTGAGAATGCCCTTATATTGGTCATTACTAACACAATCCACTTTGCTCTTGTCTGCACTTACTTATGTTTGCTCTGCAACTACGAGAGGACTGACGAGGTAGCTTTCAGCACAGAAGGGAAAGGCAAGCATTTTTTCCAAGTCTCCCAATTTCAGACAGCACATTCGGATACTTAAAACAGCAAAATATTTCTTAAGACACTATTCGTTAGTTGGCCAGCATGAAAGGCAGAGACCTATTATTCTCCTAGATTAGTATTAAAGAGTCCAATAAATTAAATTATTAAGTATAGAAACAAAGCTGGATATCTATGCTATTTAGAGTCTCCAGATATGCAGGGTCCACATACATAGGCCCACATATGTAAAATATGAGCCCCACAAAAGTCAATGGCAATTTTGCTCTGAGCATCAGTGGAATGAGGATTTCCTCGCTAATCTTATGAGAGACAGCAGTTTTAGATGCTAAATTCTTAAAAAAATATTTGAACAAATTAAATTAGAATATGCGACTGCCAGCATTAAAATTGATGTATGTATACAGGAAGTACGCAGTTAAAAAAAAAAAGTGAATGTAATACTAAATATGAAAGGAGTGTTGATGCAATATATCTGGCATTTGCAAAGGCAAATGATCTGTCCACTCATCATTTTGATTAAAAAATCCAAATCATTTACAAACATAATAAAATTAGTTTTTAAAAAGCCATTATTTAACACTAAATCGTAACTAAGTTACTAATCGTAACTGTCCCACCAAGGACAGTTCTTGGTCTTTTGCTATTTAACAGTTTACCAATCACCCAGAAGACAAACAGTTGCTGCTGATACAAGCCACAGCTGGCAGAGGGACCGGGGGAAATGGTAAACAGGAAGAGGATACGCCACTGACAGACAGATCTGGATCACGCATTTGAAGGACATCAACACAGATGACAAAGATAATGAAAAGCTACCTATTTAGGAACAAATACAAGGGTATTTTATATAAAAATGTTGGAATTACAGGGAATTATGGAATTATGGTGTGTAATTAGATAGGCATGAAGACTATCATAACTTACTAGATGTCTAGACAGAAAGAGGGTTAAAAAGAGAGATCACTGTACGCCTCTGTTTGGCACCAGCATGACAGATAATATGTACCTTCCAACATCCACAATCCAAAATGTTAAAAGGCCAAAAAAAACCTTCAAGAATTACTAAGGCTGAAAATAAGATCTCTTACTACCAAGTCAGAACACTAAATTTATTTATTATACCAAGGAGGCAGTTACTGAGTAGCTCAGTCCTTGCCTGTAAGTATGTACCTATGGGAACAAAAGCTTCAAAACAAACTCTTCGATAGAGCAGCCAAAGGTCAAACAAGACGTAGTAACTGGAAGTTGAAGCTGGACAAATTCAGAAAAGAAAATAGTTGGGTTTTTTTTTTGTTCTTAAAGCAAGAGCAGTTAGCCACTGCAATGACCGCAGGCCAATTTTTAAAAGCAGCTTCAGGTGGCTTTCTTAAATATGAGCTCTGATGCATGCAGTAATGCAGGGAAATATTCTGAATGTAATACTCTAATCTGACCTGTATAAAACAAATTTCCTCTTTCCTTATGATCAAGAAATACAGCAATAGTGCAGACTCCAGCTCACCAAACCATGCAATGAATCTGTACTTAGAAATACCTACGCTAAGCAGAAGTTAAAATACACAAGGGACACCATCCTCCCCAAGTATTGAGGCATCTTATTGTCGTAAAAATCAATGTAAATTGCATCTAAGTATGATGCAGGTGACCAAATGTATTTATAGCAACAGCCATAAGATGATGCAACCCCAAAATATGATTGTCTCCGATCACAATTGCTGAAGTTATCAATAACTCAACCTAAAAACTTATGGATCACCGTGCTTGTTACCAACAGGGATGTGCTGCACGTAACCAAGTCAAACCAGAAAACAGGATAATACGCGTAAATAAAATTTGGAAATAAAAACTGATCATAAGGAACTTCAGTTTGGAAGATACCTGCAAGAGATTTCCAGTGAAAACATTGTTAGAACTCATGAAAATGGATCATCATCACTTTTTAAACACAAACATTGCTGCAACCTACCTCCCAGGTATCTGCTTAGCATCTCATTATGACAGTTAAACATGAACTGATTGCAGAACTGGAAGCTGATCGTCTGGTCATCAGCAGTCCTGGTACGGCTAATACTAGCAAATACGGGAGAACCCCAACTAGTAGCAATTTACAATTCTTATTTTTAAAAAAAAAACAAAAAAGCCCATGTCCTTGGGCACTGAGCCTATCATATTCCCTTGTATTTCACTAAATTTGCATGAAAGGCTTCAGGAAAGTCAAAGATGTATTATGAAAGGCAAGCTCTCTCAAACAATCATCCGTTATTTTCTTTATAAAAAGGAAGTATAGGAGGGGGTTGGAGGAGGCTTAACTTTCAACAGTTTGATTAAAAAGCACTACACAAACCATATTAAGCATATAAACTCATAAAAATAGCAGCCACTGTGAAAGTACATTCCTACTCAAGGTGCAGATCCAATCATATTCAGCATTTTCACCACTGATCTGTCAGCAAATACAGGAAGAAAATCTGAAAAATTCTGTCCGGCAAGGATAGCACTCAGAGTAATCATTTAATGACTTGGGTTTATTCAGGCAAAATTAATTTATTCTAGCAAATATAAAGTTTATAGCTGGACATAAAATATTCTAACCTACTGTAGAACTCTATGCGTGTTCTGAAGAGGAACATCTCCAAAATATTCCCAGTGAGCAAGTAGGTGAACCTGCGCTCCTACTACGATGACACAGAAATTAAGAGGCACAGAGCAATCCTTTGATAAGTCAATAGGAAAACAGCAAGAGTACTGATTTTAGTATGTTGTATTGCACGGAGGAGGTGGATGTTAACACTGTATGTGCAGTTCTCCTTTAAACATTTTTATAAAAATACAACCAAAACAATTCATATAGATACAGTAATACAAAGGGCTAGAGAAAATGCCTTACAGCAAGAGTTAAAGAGCTGTCTGATTAGTTTAGAACAAGAGAATTGAAAGGTGACTTCATTAGAGAGTATAAACATCTCACTAAGAATAAAGTATTAGAGCTCTGAAGCAGAAACCAGAGGCAATGCCTGGAAACTGAAGCCAGACAAATTCATATTAGAAATAGAGCTTAATTACATTTTTCAGCAATGAGGGTCATTAACTACTGATGAAGTTAGAGTGAAATGTGGCTTCTTTGTCCTTCCACGTCTGTAAATGAAGACCAAGCACTTCTAGAAGATGCACTCTATGGTAACTACTAGCTTAATAGAGGGGTAGCTGCATAAAGTCAGAAAGAGCCTATATTATACAGAGTTTAACCCAGATGATGTAATGGTCCTGCAAGACCTTAAAATTGCTAGGGCATATGAATCAGTGCCAAGATAAATAAATTAGCAGTAATAAACCACATAGGATCACGCAGCTCCATTACAAACAGATACCCCATTTTCGGTAAGTCACCCAGCCTTTCTACACGGGACCAAGGGATCTACATTTTGTAACAACAACATATTTCACTGACGTGATATCATTTCATATAATAAAAAGGCTTTTCTTTTCATGCATATCTTAAAAGCCATATTTAACCTTTTTCAGTACTTCTACTACTTAGTATCTGTGATAAATGTCATCTAGATATTAATACAGCGTTACTGAAAATTAACACTGTATCAAAACTAACAAAATTCAATGAATGCTTATTAATACTTCAAAATGTTACCGCTGGCTGGCAAAGCTCATTAAGGTTTGAAATAACTATTTTGATAAAAGGAGAAACATTGATTACATAATTTGCACTCATTTTGTCACTTCTGTCCTTTTTATTTTATCATTTTCTCTTCTGCTGCATAGTTGTTTGACACTGCTGACTCACAGGCGGCAAGCATATTCCCAGACTGAATGTAAATGCATCTTATGCCCCTAAATTGGCATTTTCCAGACATTCATCTCCTCCTTAACACCACCTGTACTCCGAGGGTGCATCTGAAAAGAGATTAAGCAAAGAAGCAAAACTGGCCTCCGAAACGGAATTGTTTCTTGATTGCTTTGTAGGAAACCGTTCCATTAGGTAAACAGCTACTCTTCCAGCATACAGAAGCAGAAACAGCACAAAAATGATCCCAATTTGAAGAGCGTAAATACCAAAACACAACAGCCACAGGACAGCAGGGATTACTGGCCTGCAAAATTTTATTACAAATAAAGAACTGGGAACTTCAGATATCATATATTCATACTAAATTCGGACTTACAGAGGGTATGGTCCTTAAGGAATACAAGTCCTAATCTCAAAAAAAAAAAAAAAAAAAACCCCAAAACACAAAAAAAAAAAAAAAATCAGGCACAGAAGAGAACCCGAAGAGGTCAGGTAGCCCAAGCCCTCTTCCAAGGCAATCCAGACAGATTTGTCCAATCTGTTCCTCAGTCTCCAGGCAATCTATTCCAGCGCTCACTATTCTTGCCACTGGAAAGTTTTTGCCTTTTCTTTGTTTTCTGTTTGCCTTCTTTTTTTTTTAATATCTAACCTACATTCTTTTAGCTGCAGTTTTAGCTTCTCATCCTATCCACTATGAATAGAAAGCAGATTATTGACTCTCTCCTGCCATCAGTCTTTTACAGATTTGAAAATTTGTTTCTCCCATCAGTAAATAAGCATGATTCTTTCAGACTTCTCAAAAGGTCACTTTTCTTAGATGTCTTGTTATCTGCTTCCTTCCCCTAAACCAAGTGGTCCACATCTTTCTCGAATCCCGGTGCCTTGCCCGCAGCAGTGTATGGGGCCAAAACATTATCATGTTTTCATGAACAGACTGCACTTAACTGGAGTACATCCTCACAAAACCTGCACAAAATCAGAGGTCGAGAAAGCAGTGAAAGAAAACGAGCACATTACAGGAAATCAGAGACACCAAGATTCTAGGAAAAAAGTAACATTATTCCCAAATACAGGCAGGTTTTTATATCAATATTTTAGTCTACCAAGTTATTTTGGCCTCATCATAAATATGAATTTCTTTCTACAGCATGAGAAAAAAAGGGGGTCGTGATTCTACCTGAGGCTTCTAGAATAACAAACTATACCAATGAGGAAGACTCTCAACATACATTATAAATAAGGAAAAAAAATGCTAAATCATATATTATGTGCATATGCACAGTAAATATTTTGGCTAATTTAAATAGTTCTCAAAACATAAGTTTTTCTTATATTTTAAGAAAGAATGAAACATTTTGCCTCTCAGAAAAGTTTAAAGCGAAGTCTTAAATAACAACCAGACTGCACTTTGAAATAATTCAGCATAATCATAGAATAGTTTGGGTAGGAAGGGACCTCTAAAGGTCATCTAGTCCAACCCCCCTGCC
>NW_008796187.1:3533439-3560128 GCF_000699145.1 Aptenodytes forsteri | reverse complement strand
CAGATTTAATTCTATCAGGGCTTTAGCTTTCCTAACCTGACCCCTGGCTGCTCAGACAATTTCTCTGTATTCCTCCCAGGCTACCTGTCCTTCCTTCCACCCTCTGTAGGCTTCCTTTTTGTGGTTGAGTTTGTCCAGGAGCTCCTTGTTCACCCATGCAGGCCTCCTATCATTGTTCTACATGATGTCTTCCACCTGGTCTGTCTTGCTATCTTTCCTTCCTGACCTAGACAGGTATATTCCAGCAATACTGGTTTCAAAATTGCCTAGGCAAATATTTCACAAACTCAGGACAAAACTGTCATTTTTTGCCACTAGTGTTCATATGAGGAGACACAGCAGTGTGCAACCTTAAGCAGCAAAACAGTTTTGAAACTGCTATCGATGTAATTGTGGAAAGAAATCTGTCTCCTGTTGAATTTTTTAATTGTTAACTTCCGATTTTACATGAGTACTTAAGATCTGAAAGCGCAATTTGGATGCACTGTTTTGTCATCAAGTCTTGGCACTGACTTCATTCACGCAAGCCCTAGTGGTGCTGAAGTCAGTATATTTTTTTTCATTCAATTCTCTGGTACAGAATCAGATCTCCTATCAGCGACAGTTAGTTATTCCAGTGTTTCAAAAGACTGTTTCTGTACCACAAGCAACTTCCTTGTTGTTCCCAGTCCTTCAGACCTACTTACACACACAAGAAAACTGAATAAATCAGATTTATTTAATCTCCATCAATTTGTCAACGCTTTACGTAGTTGGATCTGAAAGCCTCAGATTAACAAACCGAGGAAACACACACATGAAAAAGGCACCACACCTCACCCATCCTAACATGCTAAAGTACATTTAAACACTCAGTTAAGTATATATTCTTATATACAGCAGCTGAGTGTTTATAAGGTCTTATATATTTAACGAATATACCATAAAATATGAATCATAAGCAAATACTGATACAGATGGCTCACATTTTTTCTACAAAACCTTTAATACATCAATCAGAACATGGATTACACAAAAAAAAAGAAAAGATAGATTGGCACAGAAGAGAAGAGGCAATTTGGCAGCTTCTCAGCAAACACAGATTAAAGCACGCAAGCTCTAGTGCTTCAAGAGAAATAACCCCAAAAGGTCACAGAACATACTCCGAGATCTGTGGATACTTATGTAATAAAAGATAAAACCTGCTTCTGTGAATAAAACTGAGTAATTATAGTTTTCAATTTCAACAAGATTTTAAACATGTATAACAACACAACAATGACTGTATGTGCTGCAATATTTTTCCAGTAATAGGTATGGTTTTCTAATCCAATCAGAGGAAGTACAGTGATTGCCACAATTAAGTACCAGTACCAACTGAACTCAAAGCCAAATGCCTTCATTAAGCATTGCTCTATAAAGGATGCTACCGGTAACTTTTGTATTGCATATATATTTCCATGTAATTCAGAATAGTGTGCTATTAAATCATATTACTTTACATTGCAAAACATTAGGGATAATAAATCACTGTAGTCCTACTGCTAATAATGTGGTATTGAAGCTACAAATGCAGATTCCTTAAAAAGAAGGAATCGGCTGTCAAGCTCAACAGGAATTTTCTGGTATAGTTATTCATACGTTGGGAAATGCTAATTCTACATTACCCCCCTCCCTGAATCTGAGATATCCATGGAAACGGAAAACAAGAGATGGACTGAAAGTGCAGCAGAATAATCATTTCTTTCGTCAGCCATATCACTATGGTTGGGCCAGTAACTGCCACCCCCCCGGCAATATTCAAATATTTGCTTCTCAGAAAGGAAGGAAAAAAAGCAAGCAGAGAGGGTCCATGCAGCTTTTTTCATGTTTAACAGAGTCTGTATTTTATTGCAGATTTCCATCATACATAAATAGAAATATAACAGGCTTCTCTCCATCCTTACCATATCCCTTCTTCCAATGTTGATTTTTGGAAGCAAGAAATATTTTTGTGCTTTTCCATAGTCCTCCCTCTTCCCAGTAAGTACTTCAGCATTTCACTGCACCCAGCTTAGTTTATAGACTTTTAATTCTATCTAAGGTTAACACAGTTTTGTTAACTAAGCTAACCAGTCTCCTTGATCTGAACCAGTGTGGCTGCTGTTCTCCTGAAAATGTAATTGAGTTAGCAGCCTTTTTAAAACAAATAAAGATTTGGCAGGGAAGAATCTTACTGATAGGCATCCTTCTGGGGAGGCCTGCAGCACTATTTTCTCCTGACTGCAAACGAAGGGAACTCTCATACCCTCCCTTACCTGCCGTACATGCATCCGTTGAAGAAAGCATGCACTAGTCCCAGAGAGCTGCTGAGGGTGCTCCACCTGTAAGCTGAAGCAGCTGAGCAAGATTTCACTTACGGTTGCTCATCCTCTTGACCGGGAGCCGTTGCAGTGAGTGGCACAAGAACCGAGCAGACTGCTGCAACAGCGGCTCGCTGGCACGCAGAGATGAGATGAGATGAGATGGCAGAGGCAGCCAACACAAATGGGGGTTAGAGAAAAGTAACGTGGAAGTGTCAGGGAAACAGATACCTGTTGAGGGGGAAGGATGGGATGGAAGAACTCTAGTAGTGGTAGAAGCTGGAAATAAACTAAAGCTGGGAGAAGCCTGGAGTCAAAATATGCAATGGTGAACAGCTGTGAAGTCCACCAGACTCCTGCATTTTCTATCTCAATCATAGATATAGAAGGTAACAGCCAACTGCTGAAATTTTGGATCTTAAGATTCAATATATGACATATGAAAAGATTACTGTTATTTCATATAATGGATGATGTTTAATAACATAAACAAACCAACCACCCAGAACAAGGAATATATATATACACACAATAACTTACAGACACAAAAATATGAAATGCCAGCATTTCCCAGATGGACAGGTTTAAGAAAGAAAAAAAAATAAAATAAAAACATCTAGGTCCACAGAATAAGCAGGACTACTATACAGGAACTCCCAAATCACTTAAGCCAAAGTGTCTACAAACTACAGCTGTGGGGCTTGTCCTTTGCAGATGCTGAACTGAGGCTTTTTCTTGCAGAAGTGCTAACCAGTTGCAACTACTACAGAGGTAACAACGTACTGATCACACAACGGAAAGATGGCCAAACGCTGGCACAAAGCCATCTTCGGCAGGAAGGAGGATTCTGGCATTTGCCTAAGATAATGGAAAATAAATATTTTTAAAATAAATTTCAGACCAGACTTGAGGGGGAAAAAAAGAAAACCAACAGGTTTGTCCTCATTATTTGGAGAGGGCTACAAAAATGTCCAGCACCATGAAAAATCAGATCTACGTGTCCCGTATTGCATGTGAAGACCTAGATGTTCAACTGGTTTAGCCTTAATCATTTCATTCCTCAATTCCCCTTCTGTAAACAGATAATAAAAAGCTGTCTAATTTTACAGCAGCAGTGTAAAATAAATTCATTATAGTTTTAAGTATGCAGATACAACAATAAGAGTGCCACAGAGCAGCTTTGAGGAAACAAGCAATTCTGCGCACACTGCAGAATATGGACACAGGTAACCTGAACTAGATGTGGCATGGCCAAAATGAAATATTGAGTAGCTGATCTTTGTCAGAGCACTATCCCACCTGCACACACAGAAATACAGAAGTGCCATGGGAAAAAAAAAAAAAGAAAAAAACCCCAAAGACTGTGCAAGTAAAGACAAAGTTGCTCTGTCAACATTTTGCTCTGCATCGTTATTTGCCAATTTTGACATAACGTATGCAGAAATTGCTCAATCCTCATTCAGAGTAATTCCAGTTTTCACTGAGCACTGCAGAAAATGTTTTTAATAGTTAGGGAAAAAAATGGACATTCTTATCATACAGCACTTCCAGGTTTCCCCACCAAGTCTATTTTTTTCTTACTGAAAAACAAGATTCTTAAAAAAGTTTAAAAAAAAAATCATAAAATTTCAAACACAAGGTGTCTAAAACCGAAGAGAGGACATAACGTAATGAAATTAACTTATGGAAAGAAGTGCTAGATATTTTATACTCTGGACTTTAAGACCTTTGCCAAATGCTTCCTCTCTTTGGATAAAAGAAGAGGCTAAGGCTTCATTATGTACCAGTATGAGATCTTCTATTTTGTATCAGTTTGAGATTCTTGTGTCAGATACAAATGTTGCCAACATTATTAGACAAATCTTTTTGCAGAAATGGTTTATCATATCACATTCTTAATGCATTTGTGTTCATTTCTACCAAGACTTGGTTAATGCAGCCAAAACTGCACTCTTCTAGTGACCCTCAACAAGGCTATTAGACCTCATATCACTTTAACAAGTTTTCTGTCAGGTTTTTCCTATGCTAAGGTGACACCTTCATTTTAATTGTAAAACCAACCCTAATACTTTAAGACGCTGATATAATTTACAAGAACCTCAACTATAGCAAAACAAAATATTCATATTTCATTAACTCATTTTAACTGTGAGCCAGAAAACAAATCTTACAACTGATTAACTCAGACTGACAAAGTTGTTTAAGTATTGTATGATGGAGCTTAAATATCACAGGCTTTTCTCCTGAAACTCCTAGTTATTTCTCAACTTGCCAATATCAGTGTAAGAAAAACACAGAGGCAGATTACAATGGGAAAAGTAAAATCTATTTTATCAAAAGGTACATACCTCGATAAACTGCTTTTCTTAAATTTCCACTGAAATATGTTGGATTTTCTAAATATCATCCCCAAAATAAGTTCACAGGCCTTTAGAATTTTAAATGGCAAAGTCAGGCAAATCCTTCCCTCCACAGCACTGTCACCTGTGCTGTGTCAATGCTTCACCTCCCCCGGATCCCTGACATCCTTCCACTTCACAACCTCCAGTACCCTCCTCCGAAGAACAGATCCAAGTAATGCAGTTGCCCTGTAGGCAGCTGAGCACATGGAGGAGCTGAAACCACAAGTTGCTGCTCTCTTTCAGCTACCTGAAGAGTCAACACGTGGCATGAGAGCACCCAAGGGAAGCTGCCAGCTCACACAGCACCACCTGGTTTATGGCATGACAACTCGGAGGTGAAAGCTCTCAAGAAGCACTGGAGTGCCTCATAAAATACTTCAGTTTACAGAAATGTCTGCATTCAAGCTAAATTAGGAAGAGTGACACCAGCAGGTCGAGGGAGGGGATCCTGCCCCGACATTTGGCCCTGGTGAGGCACAGCTGGAGTGCTGGGTCCAGTTCTTGGCTCCCCAGTGCAAGAGAGATACGGTCGTGCTGGAGCAAGTCCAGCAAAGGGCCACAAAGATGATTAAGAGCATCTGACAAACAAGGAGAGGCTAGGAGAGCTGGGACCGCTCAGCCTGGAGAGGAGAAGGCTCAAGGAGGCGTATCCACGTGTATAAATACCTGATGGGGAGAGTAAAGAAGACAGAGCCAGGCTCTCCTCAGTGGCACCCAGTGACAGGACAAGGGGCAACGGGCACAAATTTAAGTACAGGAAATTTCATTTGAACAAAGAAAATATTTTCTTACAATGAGGGCGATTGAACACTGGCTCAGGTTGCCCACAGAGGTTGTGGAGTCTCTACCCTTGAGATATTTTAAACCCAACTGGACACGGTCCTGAGGAACCCACTGTGTGCTCACCCTGCTCTGAGAAGGGGGTTGGACCTGATGACCTCCAGAGGTACCCTTCCAGCCTCAACCCTTCCGTGATTCTGTATACATTAAGGTTAAATGATCATCCTGCTTGATGCCAAATAAGAATGGAAATACAGCATATATACAAACATCAGCAAACACAAAGATGGTTAATTAGGTCTCCAACTTAAGCTACACTGAACGGGCAGAACTAAAATAACTAGAGCTTTTGCTTATAATTTGTTGGCCTTGGCCCCCTCTCTTAACGTCCCTTTGCTGTTTGATGAGGTGACATTTTGTAGAGCCAATTTCTGGATTCAAAAGAACAGTTTAATGAGTCAAGGGGGTGCCAACTTGGCCTCAAAACTCAGGAACGGGTTGATTTTTATCTTATTCCTTTAAACACCCATTCTGTCCCTGCTATTTCTCTCCCCAACACGCATTTATTTCTCTCATTTCTTCTGCATGCTGCTTAATCTTTTGCATCCATCTGGAATAACCTTCCCCTGTCATCATTGTATCCTGAATCACCAGCAAGTGACATTCTTGAAGTAATAATTTAAGAGCCATTGCCACAATGCAGTCCCTGCTTCCTGCTTAACAGTTTCACACTAATTTCTATTTTTTGCTCCAAAAACAAAAGGCAATGTCATCCACAACCGTAATAAGGTCTCCACTGCAAAGCTGTAATTAGTTGTCTTTCAGCACTTGCCAGCATTTCTTTTAAAAGTGGTAGTAAAAATGTGTACAAACAAGCACGTCCCCCCAGTACTCTGCCTAGGAATGCTTCTGAGGCAAGATCTTGCAAGAAAGGTTTGTAAAAGCTGGAGCAATTTAGCATAACCTATTGCAGTTCAGGTGATTTATAGCAGTTACTTTTAAAAGGCTGCTACCAGTGAGTACAAGCAGGATGAGAACAGGTGTACTCTTTCTAAGAATAAGTGATTTCATTTTTCTTCCCATTGGTCATTTTCCTCTATCTCCTCATCATTTTCACTCGTTTTGCTATTTCCTCCTCAGCTACCTTACTAACTCAGTCTTAACTCCAATTTCTACCTGCTTATAGCTGGTGTTGCTACTATATATATTCAGGATCAAAAAAAAGACACTGCAAGTTGTGCCTTGAATACTAATCCATATAAACCACAGGATTTTCTGCATGCGCTAAATTAATGCCTTTTCTATTGTCTTCAGTACTCATTCCCCATTGCTTTTTCATCGAGATCTCCAGTGGACTCCTGGCCTTTTCAGAATGTAAAGCTATTTTTCCAGGCAGGGTCTGAATCATTTTTAACTAAGTGGTATTAATTCTGCAAAATAAGATTGAGAAGCAAAGAACGGATGCTTAAGGCACACATTCTACTTCCAACTCAGAGTCAGAGAAAAAGCAGAATTTAGATTGAGAGCACATAAGCTTGGCTGTTCTCGTGTGAAGATGAGAATGAAGGTAAAGCAATGCTGCAAATTCTCAGGCAAACCATTTTATTAAAACAATAGTGCTGCTTTGCTAGCCTACAGCAGGACCGCAGACAAAAGCTCTTCAGCTTCAAGCTGCACCAGCTGAGAAGAACAACAATCCAACTCATTCCTTCCCTGCAAGATCCCACCAGACCTGTCTCTGCAAAGAACATCTACATGAGATCTAAAAAATCTTACCACATCTTTCTGCATCCTCATTCTCTAGAAAATCCCTCCAACTCTGCTGGTTCACTGTAGTAATTAAGTAAGAAAAGACTTTTCAAATGGTTTAAAATGACCCAGATCATTTTGACCTACAGAGGACAAAGGGAAAGGACACACAAGCGACTCTGGCACTGATTATAAGGGCCCAACAACCTCGAGCAATTTGGGGCCATACAGGCACCAGTGCCTTCTTCAGCTGCAACTGGAAGACGATATCCAGCAACCACTTAATAACTTTGTGTTAACTTGCTCCAGGAACACACCACCCTGTTAGAACTGTTTTATCAAACATACAGCATAACTTAAAAGCAGCTATTCTGGACTAGCTGAACTTACCTGCATGCTGATCTTTAGAAAATCCAAGGACCTGCCATTTAAAAAAAGGAGGTGATCAACAGAGGCCATCAAAACAAACAGGTACAAGGTTGCCAGCGGACTAATGGAATAAATCAAGACAGGAAAGAGCATGAACACATTGCCCAGATATTACACTGCACACCTTTTTCCCTGTTCAAGTAGTACATTCCCAGTTTACAGTTTAGTCAGCTTCCACAATCCCTTCAAAGCAATCTGTATTCAAGTAGAGACAACAAAAGTTCACAGAATTTGCTCCTATACCCACAGCTGCAAGAACAGTTGCATTATCCACATGACCTACTACTCCTTAGAGAATCCTCACTCAGATGCCTTAAGAAGATGACGACTGGTAACTCTCCCCTCTCAGAAAACACTGGAAAGAAAAGGGAAAAAGAGTATAGAAGATCTAATCCCTCTGTCATGCATCATTTTTATCTTTTGGCTTGAGAAACACCGGGATTTTTCTCCAAGATCCCTCAAGAAGCACTTGGAGTTGCAATTGCATTGTGACCTGATGGGAGCCAAAGCTCCCTCTAAAGCTGGCAGCCCATCGATTATCCCTTCTAATCCAACAAACTTTGACAGCTATAAATTCTCATAAACAAAACATTTTATTACCTAACTAGAGTTAGTTGTAAGTTAGTACTTCAAAGGTATCATCATGTTGCACAAACCTGAAAGCTGTCTTCTGGATCTTCTACAACAAAATTCAAGGAAACATTCAAGGTCAGGTTGGATGGGGCTCTGAGCAACCTGATCTAGTTGAAGATGTCCCTGCTCATGGCAGGGGGGTTGGACTAGATGACCTTCAGAGGTCCCTTCCAACCCAAACTATTCTATAATTCTGTGATTCTAAAACATGACATATACCATGAGCACAGCCAGTGTAAAATATGTTATAAATCAGATTATTGTCATTTACTTGCTAAAGGATGTGAAATTAACCTGTGTCACCACCATTTGCTGTCATTAGCCCAGCACTATCTCGCTACAGCGATGAACAAATGCTTCCTGACATGTGAACCTCAAAGTGCTTATAGGGCGAGGGCCATGGGATATAGGAATCCTGAGGGAGGAGTGGCCCATCATACCTCTTTGGGCCAGCGATACATCACCTGGCAACTCACCACAGATGTTTCATAGCCCCAGCCCTCTTCAAGGGAAAAGGGGAAGACAAACAAACAGAAATGGTTTCACATTTATGCTTCAATCACCTTCTCCTTAATCTTTAACAGAGCAACCCAAGTAGACAGGAAGAGGAGATGATCACACTGTAGGAGCGCAGCTTTTATAGAGCACAGCACATGTAAATACTCTGCAGTCCTGGAAGCTTCTGTGAGTGACAGTAAGCAAGCTGTATGAAGAGACGAGTTATTCTAGCACTCCTCATTTAACGGTGCCTTTCTGTTATATCATGCAATGTCGGCATGGACTGCAGTTCTAATGGATCATCTTTCCTCACTTAAGCACTAAAGCATACTTTCACCAAATTCAGTATTATACAGTCTAAGAAAAATATGTCTCAGGAAAAGGGACATCCTTAAGTCATCCCCAGTCTGCCTTCAGACTGGCATGGTTCCTAAATATAAATCATGTCCATTTGGGGTCTAACCTCCAATGGACTGGTGAGAAGCAACCTTTCTGTAACATCCTCCTAGGGACCACTAACAGCACAACATGTCAACACCATCTTCTCTAAACATTAAAAAGGGAACAAAAATAGTCTTGGAGCTTTCTAAACTGATTTCAAAGAGCCTTCAGCTGAGTAGCTTCAAAATGACAGTTCTGCTTTAGTCTCCTGGATTAGCTTGTTAAGTCTACGAGCATAACATTGGAAATGGCACATCTAAGGTAATAAAGCAAACAGCTGCAGACGTGAAATTTGGAGTTCAACCCCAACAACAAAAAAACCAAAGAATGCAAGAGGCAATAAGATTGCGGCTTTGCTTTTTTAATTATTCTTTTCAAAATATCATTCAACTATATCACACTCCTTGAATAAGCTAATGCAGCCAAAGTTAAAAGTCTCAGAAAACACCCAGGAGAAGACTATACTCTTGAAAGGTCTCCTAATTTGAGTAGGAGTCAGTTTGCGTATCTGTCAACAGGTCTTTGTGACCAAAATACCAATTGCCTACATCAAGGAGATCAATTTGCAAAGTTTAATCAACACCTCAGTGTCCTTACATATCTGTCATTAGTGATTAGTTTCAATACTACCTATGCTCATCACACAATGTTTGCATATTATCATAAGAAAATACATAATTTGTAGAAGTACATATAAAAATATACGTATATTTGAAAACTAGCAACCCTAAAAATTGGCATGCTTATAAAAACAAAAACATCTTTACAAACATGCTATAGGACCTACAATAAGACCCAACAGCTATATTTAATAAACCACATTTGAATAAGCTCTAGCAAGTATAAAGGTCTCGTGTCCAATGTATTTGGTCTGCACAATGACACACAAATCGTTCTTGATTCATGAGAAACACTGCTGATCTTACAAACCAAATACACTGGACTTAACTTCAAATAAACAGGCTTAGTAAACCATTTAAGACATGATAATTTGCTTTTGCTTCAAAAGTCCTCATGCCAAGCGCAGTTTTTCCTAGTCCTTTCGCTTCTTCCACCGCGCCCCCTTCCTCTCTTTCGAGCCAACACCAGGCTCACACATACGCATCTAGCAGAGTAAGGCACTCCGACTTAACACGCGTGACCTCAGTACTTCCATGGCTCCAGATCAGCCTCATGGAGCTAACCGTCGCACCTCAGAAACAAGGTCTTCATTTGTGCTCCCTCTTCTGGCTTTACGAGCATACAGCACAACCACAGTAGGGTGACACCGAGACCACCTGAACACAGCCGTCACAGCGCTGTTTGCAGTTCCCCTTCCCTAAAAAGCAACACAGAGCCGTGAAGAAAGCGCTCCCAACCTGCATGTTACTGCTCACTGTGGTGGAACACGCTGTAGAAATAACCCAGATCAGTATTCATGAGAGTGATTTATCTTATTTCACTGCTCAATACAAAAGACCAAGTACTTCCAAGTACGGCACAAAAATAGCTTCCAGAAAATTTTTTAAGCCCATCCTAATGTTAATTTTAGCTCTGGAAAACCATCACGTGTAACAGAACAAACAGCCCGGCACCTTCTATAAGAAAAAAACCAGAAACATTACAGGTTCATATTTGGATATGTCTGGCATAAGAGGCCTTCATTTTCAAGCTCAGAATGCATTTTAATCATTTTTATGTTTATTTTCATAATAAAACCAAGAACTTAGGTTATTTATCTGTATCGACTTTGGCATCAAAGAACAAGAGGAAAAGGAAGGGGGGCAAAAAGCCAGCTGCACAGTAGCTTACTTTTCCAGCATAATGTTGTACTGCAGCGGAGGTCTATTTTGAGAAAACCATAGTTGCCAGTAGTGCAGCCTTCTTAAGTCATTTTGGTAGAAGCTATCAAAACAGATGTTCTTTAGAGTCTTGCTGGATTTGGAACACTTTATCTAGCTTTATTTTATTACAAAATGGAAATTTGTGACTATCCTCTAACAAACGTATTTGGGGAAATGTTAAGTCGGGGTGGGAAAAGAGCAAGTAAAATCACCTATGGTTTTCCCTGGGTGTTCCAGGGAAATAGATATTTAATTATATTAATGTATTTAATTATATTATATATATGTGATATATGCTACGAAGTGGGAGTAGACAGAAGCAAAGGTTGGGGAAGGGAGACAGGAATATAATTTAGGCACCTTCGTCCAAGAGAATGACTTGGGAATTGTTAATGGAATGAGGCAGTGTTGGAAAGAAGCTGCAGAAGCTGCTGGCTGTTGGGAGCCCTAAGCCCCATCTCTGCGCTGCATGATTATGTTAGAATATGAGAGAATAAAAGCCATGGCTAAACCCAGGAAAAGGGACTGGAAACCAAGGACTCCCTTTCCTTAAGCAGGTGCCCCAGCTAATTACAACTACTTAACAGTCAGACATAATATTCTTCACAGATCCATTTTCATTCTTGCATTTGCAACTAAATTCTTTCTCCCTGGAATATCCTAATGCCTGGTAGTCAGGAGCGACAGATGTTGGCTCAGACCTCCAGCCTTCAGAGGGGATATGAAATGCACAAACTCCAATGAAGGGCGGAAATTCTGCAACACCATTGTGCCTGATAATATTTTCTACTAGGTACCACCAAATGGTTTCCCAGATCTGCTCATCAGGGACATCTGGTATTCTGCATTAGCCAACATGAACTGGTCTGGAACACTCAATAACCTCAGGAACATGGTGTAAATTCTCATATTTGAAAGACGCTTTTTTGTGATAACAAAGTTACTTGACTCTTCTGAAGCTTAGTCACCAAAATTTTATAAGATATCACGTCATGGCAAATGGGTAGTTCATCTACACACTTGCCTCACCACCTATCAAATCTTATTTGGCATACAGCCATTCTAGTTTCTGGAGAGGTTTGTTTAAAGGCAAACGATTCTGCATGGTCTGTAGACAGCTTCAGAAATGGTGCTTATAAACTCGCACAGAAGGCAAGTTAACATACGTGAAACTAGCTAACAGCAGCTCACTTTTACATACCAAATAGCAAATGTAGGGACACTCCAGAGTAGGTGGCTTACCTCTTGCCCTCCATGGTTTTTGATTCATTCTGCAGTTCGTGTAGATAAACGAACATTTAAACTACAGAAAAAATCCTGGAGAAATCTAAACATAAGTCATCATAATATAATTTACCAACAAACACTTACCAGCCAACCAACAGCATGTCTTCCAGATTCTCAACACTTTATTTACTGTTTACCCTCTCTGAGTGGAAAAATGGTGATAAAATTCAATTTTGTTTTTACCAACATATACAGACTGCTACAGTCTGTAAATCTTTCTAAATTACAGTTTATATTAAGAATTAAGTGTTACGCACTGCAGCCTGCGGAAAATGGATGAGAAGACACTTTTCCCAATGAAGCACATGAAAGCTGTAAGGCTTATGTTTTCTTTGCAGTAGTAATATGTTACACTCCAAAACAGAATAGAACACTTGCAAAAATCCAAGTGTTTTAAAGATTTTCCCCATGACGCCTCATCAACACATTCATACTAAGGCCAAACATAGCTGAAGTCTGTAGTAGACTGACCTTTCAACCTTTTTGTCTAATTTCATCAGCTAGAAGCTAAATTACATGCCACAAAAATGTATATTCTAATAAATTTTATGCTAGATCAGACTATAAGGTTCCAGAAGGATCTGACTCTTGATGGTATCTAAGGATTGCAAAGAGTACAACTACTGAACAGCAGTTACTTTTTGTTGGATACACTATTCTACAAAACTCACTCAAGCCTGTTTTGGCTTTTTTTTTTTTTTTTTTTTAAAGTGCTCTGAAGGTCCAAAGTTTTTAATGAAAAAAGGTTAAAAAAAACATAAAATAAAATCCTCAGCTTTACCTCACCTGAAAATTTAGGGGTTTGTATCTCTAAGAAAGTCCCCCTTCTTTTCATCAGTTCCCAAATATTATAATTCACCAGCATGTGGAAGTTTTTCCTCTCCTCCACGTTTTTTTTTTTTTAAAAACAGTACCTGAAACTGAGCACAAAGTTCCAGGTAAGAGTGGATCTCACTAGACCTTATAATATATTCCCCATTACAATGGAAACAAAGCAATTCTTTAAAAAATACTGCCAAGTCCATTCCTTACCTAGTGGATGAACACTCTTTTTTAGATGCTGCCATTGAATGCTGATGGTTTTTCCACAAGTAACACACGAAAATAAAAGGGTTTATTTTGCGAATGGTTAAGAAGTAATAACCCAGCAACTTGCATGAAAAGTTCCTTCCAAATTACTAACAGACATGTCACACTAAACATTCTCAGCAAAAGCATTTCCCCAGATTTTCGGACCTGTTTAAGATAAAATCAGAAGGGAAAAAAAAAAAAAAGTTTTTGGGGGGGGGGGGGGGGGGGGGGGAAAGGCTATCGGCAGTGCTTATGCAGTTCCCATCTAAGGGAGCAGACTCTTGGCTAAATCCAGAAGCAAGCTGAGCAGACTGCAGGTGATCCACTCTTCTGTCACCACCAAGTGCCACTGCAATCAATCAGAATCTCTACAGGGACACGGGACAGAGGAAAACAGACAGTTTTAAAACCAAAAGGTAAAGAGTATATTTTTAATTTTAGTGTGTGTAAGTATTTTTAATTATGCACTGGAAAAGCATGTTTTAAGACAATTCCACATGGAAATACAGTGTCCTTTAGAAAATTCTTAAATAAGGCCCAATACCTAACTGGTATAATGTAATGCCAAAGGCAGCCTTAAATTTCAAAACCAACCGATGATTTGGCAACCTCAATTGGAAGTCAGTATTCATTAGCTTGTAGACAATCAGACAACAAACACACAGTTCTCTCTAAGAGGAAAATAAAATAGAAAAAATTGTCTTTGTTTTTTTCCCTCCCCATAATCAGGACATCAAAAGAAATACACAACTAGATAATCAGAACTAGTGGCTTCTTCTGGAATAACAGTTCTCTCCCATGTTTTACCAGGTGACGGATGAATTCTGTGATCTGATCTTTACATCGAGCCCAGGCAGAGTCAGTGCCAGATGATTACAGAGGTAAGTTCCATCCAGTTGACCACCATCATTATCACTGTCTGAGTATTTGTGTTTTCTGTATGTGTTGATAAATGTCAAAAAATACTAAACAAGTCACCATGCACTAAACTGTAAAAATACCTTACTGCAGATGAAGTAGTATTTTTTTCTTCTACTGTGGAACAACCATAACTTTCAACACAACAGGCATGAGTTATTAAAGTCTAACTCAAGAATGGAAAGACATGGTTTTTGCCTCTCAAATGACTGTTACATTTATATAGCAAAGACTCTCAATACATCTTTTAAAGGGGCTGTACAGTAAGCCGAGTGGGCATGTGTGTGCATCGGTGCATTTACACACCCCTATACGCCCAAACATGCAACGCTTTTGTCATTATTAACACTGGTTATTCAGCAAATTAGTCAAAACAGTTGCTGGACTGAGCTTGCCAGTTTGGAGAGTAGATCATGTCATCTGGAAATGCAATGCAAATTTTACATCCCAGCTGAAGGGTCTGCCAAGCCTGGGAACCGTCACATTCAGAAGCACTCCAGGGAAGCAGACCTAAAAATGTATAACAGGTCTCCTTCCCTCGACCAACCTGACAGCAGTAGCTACTGCAGCACTGCGCTGAAGGCGCTTCATTAATTCCACTCGGGATATGTGGGGCCAGTTGTGGTTGACTAGACAAAGAGAACCGGCATCTGGGACAGGCAGGTCCTACCAGATGAAATCAGAGCAACAGTTAGGCCTGCAAAGAAAGTTTTGGCTGCGATTCAAGTTACACTGTTATTTATTTAGTGAATAAGGAGACACTGTACACAGGGTTATTTGGCCTATGCAGTGTGCATACTGTTTGGCTGGGAGGAAGAACAAAACCCACCACATTTTAGTTGTAAGGGCTGTATTCATTCAGTTCACAAAGTAAAAAATGAGCAAGTGAAGAGGGAATAAAATGACTGTACGTATTTGAAAAACAAAAACAAAAGTAGCCATGCTGTCCGTCCTTACCAAACTTTTGCAAAGATCACACAAAAACGAGAGTGAAGTTTCCTTATCATTTCACATAACACAAACTTTAAGCCTTCCTGTCACTAAACACTAAAGGCAGAACCAACAGCAAATTTGCTGTCTAATGCTCAAAATTGCTTTCCCCTGAACAGAAGCATGAAGGAAAGCACAAACCACCTATTCCCCTCCAACACCTTTAAAAGACAGTATACTGAACTAATTAATACCAAAAAATCTGGTGCAAGGTGTCTTTTTGTGGTCAGAGTACCCACACACACACGCGCGCGCCCCTGCCAATACTGCCAAGCAATCACGACAACTTGTGAGTCAGCATTAAGTACTCATCGTGAAAAGGGGGACCTAGCATAAGAAAGCTACTTGAGTGGAAAACTAATCGGAGGGGGGAGGGGGGGGAAGGAAATAAAGCAGCAAACCATACCACAGAAATTAAGAGACAAACTGTTTTCTGCTTACCACCCCATTTAGAGATGGAAAAACGAGTATTTTGAACACTGGATAGAATAAATGTCAGTTGTTATCATTACAGCTTTGTAAACACATGTTGATCCAGTAATATTTCTGCAGTTAAAAATCAATTGCAGCCATTTTGAGATAATGCCCAGTAGGATAGGTATTGTGTCCTCTAGAAAGCTGCTCATTGCAGCACTGAACTATGAACCATTTGAAAAAAATCAAACTAATGCTGCTTTATCTTGTCCTATGAAAGAAACATTTTAAACATTTAACATGAAAACAGAATTTCTCTTGAGAAGCAGCACGCAACATGAGAAAACAGGATGAACTGTGACATCAACAGCTAATGAACACAAATGAAAGGGAAACACTTCCACAAGCATACACTTGTCTATTTATTTCAAGGCCACAGAACACTACGAGGTCAAGATGAGCTTTAGAAAACACAACAAAAAGCAAATCAACGTTCTGCCATTAAATAAATACAAGGTACTTCTGTTCAGATGAAGGACGAAGCTTGCACCGATATCTGGAAGAGTGAAGGTTCCTCCCTTACCCTTTACATAGCAGGCTACTACTAAATCTATTAAACAACCACCGCGACAGGTGGCACACCCAGGCACCACGGACAACTTTAATCCAATAGGGCAAGTATAGAAACAATTTGCAGGGGCACAGAATCTGCCAGCTTTCCACACTGCCATTTCCACTGCCTTTTTGGAACACCCCTTTCTCAACAAGGCCTATCATAGTGCCTTAATACCTACTAAAGGCAGAAGAATAATAATAATCAATGTTTTGCTTTGAAAAAAAAAACCACACCTTTGTTTTCAGTAAACAAATATGCAATATATTCAGTATGAAAAATAAAGATATTGGAAGTTTTTTATCCACACGTGTCAACTAAAGCAAAACAGGCTTGTATTCTACTGTTTGTATTCCAAGAATTTTACTTATAAACTGGTCTTCTTTAAGGCATACTAAATATTAATCATCCAGATGCACAATGCTAGCCATCTAGAAAAAGAGTAAAAAATACAGTATTTTTAATTGTGCATCCTGAAAGTACTTCCCTTGATATAGTATATTTTTATACAATTAAAAAAAGCCAAAAGAGATTGAGTAGTTCGTAATTAAAATTTTTCAATAGAATAATGTGTTGTGTTTGGTTTTTTTTTTTTTTTAGAGTGATCCTTTAGATGTATCCTTCAAGATCCCCGTAACCACCACCTTCTCTAGCCCACATTTTCAATGATGCGATAGAGTTGATAGGTAAACATCACAAAGCATGAAAGTGATGGACAAGGAAGGAGCTGCTAAAGTGCCATATATGTACAAGGAATGACAGAAGATATAGTAGGAACTGAAAAATCGCTGTATGGAAACTCCTTGAAGTTTACTCCTGTTTATGTTACAAAAGAGAAAGCCACATTGTTCCAAGTTGAATTAAAAATTCAGGCTAATTAATGCACCCATAAAACTTCCATTTCAGGCTTAGAAATTAAGAGCATTTGAAAAGCAAGCCATTAATACTCTCCAATTATTTTTTGTAGTTTCAGAAGCAGCACAGACACACTACACTAGCTTCTGTAAGATGTTCTTTCCAAGTTCAGAAATAGAGCATTTGAAAAGAAACCTTTTATCTCTTCAGACAGCTTCCAGAACCTGGAAAATACGTACATGAAAAGGATATAACCACAAACTTACTGGTATGAACAAACACATGTTCATTATTTAAAAAATAAAATAAAAAAATTAAACCACCTCTCATTTGTCCTAGACAGTTCATCTTCTACAAGCAATGTAGGAAAATTAATCCCTTGGACAACCGCTCTCCTCTCCTGCCTAGTAAGGTAAAGATATGAAGAGAAATCTGCTTTTTAAAACAATTCACACTAATAGGAAGCCAGTTTCTTTAGACTGTATGGCACAGGAGCAGGGGTGGAATACCTTGATACATCAGGATGTGCACAATACACAAAAGCTGCATTTAGCACTCAGAACCTGCACTTGGTTTCACACGTGCCCAGGCAAAGCCGAGTCACTCGAAGGCAGCAGAACAGGCTCCGAAGGCAGGAGAAGGTGGGAGACAGGGAAGCCAGAAGAGCCAGGAAAGACCTGAGGAATTTCAGAGGGGCTGAAGCAGCTTCTACCCCCTCCAACCCATCTTTTCCAGGATACTCCCCTCTCCCCAAATTCACCCGGGTGTGGGGTTCTCACATAGCCTCCCCACTTCTCAGTTCCCAGAGGCAATTGAATGGAGGTCTCTGTCTCCACAGGCTCCCACAGCTGCTCCCACCACCAACTGTGGTGCAACGTAAGAGAGCTGATCAGGTGCTAAAAGCCCCACTTTCCTTCCTCCCCTTCCACCTTGCTGCTCAAGACAACATGCTCCAATCACTTCTGCCAGGCCAGTTTAGATATCTATACCAGCAGAAAAGAAACACACCGAAAACAGTTTTCTAGTGGTTTTAGTCCCTGAAGTAGCTCACTGTGGTGTAAGATGGGGGGAAAAAAAGCAGAAGAAAGCAGAGATCAGACCCCCACAGTCTCATGAGTCCTCCAGCCATCAGCAGTTACATCAGGTTGACCATATTACAGAAGTGCCCCCTCAAAGTGCTTCGGAGTGCCAGGGCCTACTCCTAATTCTTCCCCATACCAATGAAAAACACCAAATGCTTTCTGGTTCTTGGGAATATTTTTAAGCCACAAGAAAACATAAAACACATTCCCCAATTACTATAGATTTTGCAGTCAAGTTATCTGCATTTGGGGGGGGGAAAAAGGTCACAGGGCTCAGCAACCATCAAGTGCAGGGGATGAGCTTCACCTTGAGAAAACCCACCATCCTGATTACAGTGTCTCTTAAGCAGCAGATACACAGGGAGAGAGAGACCATGTGTTGAGCTAGTTCAAGCTCAGCCACCAGAAACCCCCTGGAGAAAGAGTGAGTTTCAAGAAAAAAACTCAAGACCTTAAAAAAAAAAGAAGATAGTTCTTTCTGTTGCAATGCTGGAGTGAATTCCTCCTTTTTTTAAATAGCAGTCACGCAGATTACAGCACATCTAACCAATTAATTCAACCACCCTTATGAAGCAAATAAACTCCTACCCAGGCAACAACGCAAGTTCATCTTCACATAAAGATCTGCTAGTCTTGAACAATTATTTCAATTCACTCACGGCACATAAGCTCTCATTTAATACCACACTCATTAACTTTCTCTCTCCAGTTTCTCCTCTCTTCCTACCTCTGCCGCTCTTCCCCTATTACACGCTGTAGCCCCTATTCACCCTGCCCTCCAAGCAGAACAGTCAAGTGCAGATCATTCCCCACGCGCAGTTCTTCGCTGTCCCTCTTCACTGTATGCCCTGGCAGAGGAGAGCGCACCACTTGTAAACATGACAGGTAACGAACAATACATAATGCAAAGTAAAAACCTAGGCAGGTAAGACAGCCAACTTCATGAGAAAACTGCCTCTCTCCTTGGAAAAAAATAATTTTTTTCCAAAGATGAAAATTAACATTTTGGTTAACATCATCTGAGGTTTTCAACAAGTGAAAAATAAAAATCAAGAAAAGCAGATGCCTTTAAATTACAATTCTCATACGATCCATAACCTAATGTCAGTAAAAAAAAAAAAAAAGCACGTGAATTTTGATCATTTCTACCTGAACACATAAACTACATTTTGACTTGATTAGTCACATCACACAGTCAAAACAAGTGACACTTGTCTTTTCTGCGCTGAAGTTGTACAACCTGTTATGCATTGCAGTGTTAAACAAACAGCCCACTTCTTTCTAGAGTAGGCAAGGCCTTAAAGGCAGTGCTATAGTAACTTTTCATTTTTTGCAGGATAAAGGCCTAACGTCACAAGCAAAGAAAAATTTGAACTTTAGCACCCGTGGGGCAGGCTCTTCCGTGCGACTGCAATCTCCAACCCTCTTATGGCTCCCGTTATAGATGCTTCAAGAAAATCAGGCTTGTGATAGTCTCATTTAGAGCAAGCCAAAGTCAGTGCCATTGTTCAGGCATTCAGGTAAATATGGAGCATCCTGGCTCTACTAATCTTCTTAGATACTGACTATTTCCAGATTTCTTCTCCAGTTCTCTACTGCTCTATTTCAGTCAAATACAGAGCACAAGTGAAATACACGCAGCTGGGACTCGTAACACGTGCCTAGGTTGTTCTATGTGGCTGGTGCAACTGTTAGTGTTTCTGGTAGCATTTACTACCATAGAATAATGGGCATTTTGCTCTCTAAACATATGAGCACTGCCAAATCCAGAGCCATATAATCACAAATTCAAGATTAAAAACAAACAGTGAAAGTGCAAAATCTATAAGCAAGGTAAGCAAAACCTTATGGGCTGCATAATGCTGGAAAAGTATTTTATATAAATGTGTAAGCACTTACACGAGAAAGGCTGACAGTTCATCTGAACAATAAAAACTAAATCATGCAAAAACCTCTGGAAAATCTTCATCCTAAACAGGGTACAATCAGTACTACAAATTTTACAAATACTGATTTTACATTTTCTTCCTAAACAAGGTTATTTTCAACAATTATGTCTTCTCTCCCCCACCCCCCAAAAACAAACAAAGAAGTACATATACAGAAATAAATTCTGAAGAACAGAGGGACACCTTCTTGGCCTTTTTGATTGTTAATGTAAATCACTAAGTAGTTTTCATCAATCCACACATACGTACTTTTTGTATCTGCAGATATCTAAAAAAAAGTCATAACACATTCCAATATCCCAAGTCTTTCCCTTAAAGTTTCAAAAATTTCAAGCAGAACCCAAGAATAAACTCTATCCAGAACCAGAAGATCATAAAAGGATTCATTCTCAATACTTGACTTCAGCATACAAATATTCCTTTGTCTTCACCACCTTCTTTTTATTGTCTGTATAAATCTCCTTTTGAGATTTTGAACCAATGGTTCTCAAAATCTTGCAAGATACCCACCTACTCTCCAGAACCTTATCTCCCCAAACTCCCATAGCTAGAACCGATACCCGGCAATCCCTCTCACTAACTTTGTAATAATTAAAATGAAAAAGCTTGCATTCATTACCCACTGACAATGCTTTTATAACAACAGAATTCTTTGAAAAAGGAAGTGTTTCATTTAAAGCTATTAACTCTTAAAACAGTTGTGAAAATACCCAAGTCAATCAGCAATCATTTTCCTTACCAAAGAAAGTTATTTTTGTCCAAGCAATAAATCTCACAAGAAACTTTTCTTAAAAGATACTAATCAGCTTTTTATCACTTCCCTCTCCGTTTTAAGTCACCAGTGAAAAATATTTAATAGGATGCAGCTTTGCATTACCCTCCACCATGCTCATCCTACTTCTTCAGAGTGGTCTTACTCATTCAAAACTTTTTTTCCCCCTGAAATTCTTCTTTGTTGGTTATTAAAACTAATGAAAATAAATTTCTGGTTTTATAGCCAATAATCAACCTGTTAAAAGGAGTTTCTATAAATGCCGCACTAAAGCAATACTGGTAGAGACTTCTACAACACTAGGTCCTAATTTAGATCAGAGAGACTTCTCAGTCCCAGAGTACTTCAGATTTCTAGCTCCAAAGTAATGTCACGTTTAGATTTTAAGCAGTGTTGATTTCACTAGGATTTGAGCATGCAATTAATTACTGAAATTTATACTGTTGGCACTGTTATTTGCTTCATTTCCAGTCAATGGAATAATTACCGGAAACAGTCTCACAGATTCTTTTAAAAGTCTTCAAACTTACCTTCAATAAATGTACAACCTTTTGAGTTCACAAATTTCTTCAAGGTACTTCAGAAAACTTTAATCATGATTACTCATGATTATAAAAAGCAGCTTTAAGTACAATTTGGTATTATGAGAAGTCCCTTCCCATTCAAGGCATGTCCCTACAATATTTAAACACTGATACCTTATCAGTGACATACAACATTACTAACATCACAGACATTAAAGCACGTGTCTTTATTATGTGTGTGAGCTAAAACAAGCAAATAATAAAATATAAGGTAAAGCTCTTATATTAATGTGAATAGACAAATATTTCACTAAATGTAATGCAGTCCTCTCAAGAAAAAAAGGTGGAATGAATTCATGGTTATTTGAATTATCATCCAGTATAATAAAACCCTTTTTAGAATTAAATTACCTCCTTTGAGCATAAAAAGGATAATCATAGGCTTTCTTACTGACAGTCTTTTGTAAATACTGAAAATAACTTACAAGGTATAATATTGTCATTTCAAAGAGTACTCACAAAAATTTTTCCAAAAATTTTATGTAAAATAGCATCAGTAACTTAAGTACACTTTTAATTGTCTCTCCATTAAGGTGGCTTTTTAAACATCGCAGCAAAATAAAAACATGACAAGGAAAATCACAGGTAAAGAAAGATGCTGTTCTGATAAACTAAAGAAAAGATAGATAAGCATCCCAAAATCTTCTCAAATTCCTTAATAAATAAATAAATAAATCAAACAACAGACCGACTAATCCCAGAACCTTAAATCTGGAAAATATACGTCTACTCGGCCACATAAAAATAACTAAACCATGAGGCCAAGCAACCTTGTTCCCTGTAAAAACCAGAGTCTAGCATTCAGAATCTACAAACGCAGCTTCTGGTTTGTTAGATTTTAAGACAGTTCTAGGAGAGGGCCTTTCACACCAGTTTGGCAGGACATCTAAAGACAGTATCTGGAGAGAACAGGACCAAGCACAGGACTACAAAGGATGAAAAACAAGACAACAAATGTAAGACTGAGATTTGGAGTCTGTTTAGACTTGTTTCACTTCTATAAGCAGTAAGAACCCAAAAGCCCAAACGTTTGTGCAGGCACCAAGTCAATCTACCTGATCAGAGATGCCCAGCTACAGAAAGATAAGCACAGAAGATGAGAATGTGAGATTTATCCACCCCAACGAAAAAGGACTTTGTAAGAGGTTCCTCCTCAGTGAGAAACCCAGCCTCAGGTTTAGCACAATCACAGCAAAAAAGCCATATTTGAGTGCTCTCTGAAAAGAAGAGCTTGCAGGGTTACAGGATTGTTTTGTTGTTTTAAAGCTGATTCCAAGGGGTACAGGAGGGATATCGCTATTCACATCCAGTTTTTAATGGAATAAATTTAAACTCAACAATAATGCATTGCAATGCAAAACTTGAGCAGGGAAGTGAAGATCCAGGTATGATCAATTTACCTACCACACATCACAAATCAGCGTTGCTGGTAAGGGCAGGTCCAAGTCTTGCTGGTATCCTCCTGTTTGTTATTTGGGGTTAACTCTCCATTAATTATACTTTTAACAGCCACAATGAGGTAGTACAGATGTCTACTTTCTTACCCTACACTGCAGCCCTACTTTTGGGAGGCTTCCTTTCTGGTGACAGATGGCTCGCATGAGCTCAGAACTTCTCCCGCAAAGGTAGCTGTGTGACAGAGACATCCAACCCCCCCTACCAGTACTGCCACAGCTCACAGACTGATGGCCACTCATGTGGACCATCATGTTATTTTCTATCTAGTGTTATTTGGTAGAGCTACAAACAGTAGCAGAGGCACAGGAGCTATGCATCCCAACTCTGGAGGGTCACTACCCCACTCAGTCACATCCAGGTGGTATCCAGGCAGCCATCTTTCCATAGGGAAGTTTTATATCCTGCTATGAAAGCTCTGAAATAGAACTGACCTTTACAGACATCACGAAAACAGGCATTCCCAATAAACAGATTTTCTAACTAAAAATGTACTCCGTTGAATACAGGCTTAAACTCTTGCTAACCTCCGTTCACTATTCTGACCTATTGTGTCATAGTTCATCTGTCTAGTACCAGCTAGAAACTTGACACAGTGCTCGTTACTCAGATTTACCTAGATCTGAAAATGCTCCATTTTGTATTCATCACAGCAGCACCATCATGCCTCCACTCCCGATACCTATGCTCAAGAATCACCGCTCCATACTTGCGCTCATTCTACTCCTTCCCCAAGCAGCTGCTAAAAGCAATTAAGAGAGAATACCAGGCAAGACAGACTTCTGATCCAACCAAATCTGGCAATTTTTATGTGCACCTTATCTAGCCTACTAGTCCTCCCTCCCAAATTACAGACATTACCACACCATACATGCTTATGCAGCCCACACTACAGAAATATTCACCTGCCTTGTACAGCTCCACATCGGAGTACTGATCCATTAAACAAGGCTTGTCAATCATTCTCCACACTTGGAAATTCATTACAAGAAAAGGGTTTGGTTTTTTTTTCTCCAGAGAATGATGCCACAAGATTTATACCAAAACAGTTATTCCAGATCGTTACTAGATCGGTGAATTTCCAAAAGGGGGGTGGGAAGAGAGGCTACCTCAGTGAAAGTGCGACCAGTATTTCTACACTGTATTTTTGCTTTCAATGTCACATGGCTACCTACAATCTTTAGAAATCAACAGAAATTTTACCTTACAAAGCATCTATATTTGATGCATAGTACACAACATGACAGACCTACAAAGGCAAGGAAAGAAGATGATTACCAAAGATCACATCTATCATAAGACCAGTCTGGCGTTCTCTTCCATTTCTGCACACATCCCTTTTCCAGATTATGCCCATATTCCCCGCTCACTCAGCAACTGTGGACAACTGTTGAAGCAGTTGCAGAAGTGTCTGCACTGCAGAAGTCTGAAAGACCCTACACACACAGGTACCACATAAAAAAACTGCACAGATAAAACACTATTATGTTTTAATTATATATGCTACGTAAAATTTTATATCCAGTAGCCACCTTTCTAAGAGTTTATACCCCATCTTAAGCTTATTCTAGATAAAAAGTCTTATACATTAATTGATCAAGGTAAAATTTAAATTCTCAGCACATCTATTAAAATTATATCATGACTTTAAGAAGTATCCCTTCTAGTAGCCATACATAACAGAGCTTATCCGTGCCACTGCCTGCAGAACCAAGGCTGCAGACTACAACCATAATAGCTGACTTGCAACCTAAAATGAGATCTGAATGCACAGCAAAATAGAAATTAAAAAGACTGAAAGTAAAAAAAAAAGTTCAGTACCAGCCAAGTTCAACACAACTTTCTGTAGGTAACCTGCCTGCAAGATCGTACTCTCAGTTAAATACTGTTTACCATTTCACTGCTTTCTTTCAGAAAGGCCTTCCTTCTAACAGCAAAGAAAGAACTGGCATTTTCAAGCAAACTAGTTTTTCAACTCAAACGCACAGGGGGATTAAAAATGGGGTTTACACTGGATCCTGTCTGCTCCATGAAGCCCTCCTAAATTGGAACAGATACCTAGCTGTTACCTAGGAAACAGCCAGTAAAGTCCTGTGTAAACTATTAGGTCGTTTAACAACCAGAAAATTAGAAACGAAGAAAGTAGCTCAGTACAGAAATTATTTACTGCAACCTACAAGACGAACTGAGTCCCTCAGTACTTCATATCCTTGAATCAAGCGAAGCCGGATACAAGCTTCGAAACTCGGGATTTCATTTCGGAAAGAACTTTCAGGTTCATCTGGAGAAACGCTATGATCTGCCTTTACTTAAATACAAGTCTCAGCACTGGCAACAGCTGTGTCTTCAAGCATGCAGAAAGCTACAGATTTTGTACACACCAATAAAGACCGAAGCATATAATATATATATATTAAAACTGCCAGGTACCTGACTTAATAACATTTCCAAGCAGCAAATCCCTTTCTCTCCCTTTGATTCTAGCTCAAGTGTGACATGAAGATCTGGGAGCTTTTCTAAAACACTGTTTCCAAACAAATAGAAGAGGTCAAGCAATTCAGTTACCTGGAAAGAAATATCATACTACGTGACCTGCTCCTTATCTGCGCGAGCATATTTTCCCTCTCCTCAAAGTTTCCACTGTAGCTACTGCTGCTGCAGCTCTAGCGGTATCAACTGGGAACACGACCCAAGGAAAGCCGAGCGGGCTGCTCATGTTGTAGCCGTCACATCGTGTAAAATTGCTGTGAGCAGGATGAGACAATGATGTGCTTCAATGATAGCAGCTGTTCCGCGCTGGCATCGCCACAAGCAAAGCTGTAATCACAGCCAGGTGCGATGGTGGGAATTTTGGGGGATAAAGGCTATGCCTGCACCTGTGGCACTCTAACTTCCAGCCACGCAGTATTTGTTCTTTAAAGACTATCTGTCATTTTGACAAGCTCTCTACCTGAGCGTCACGAGAACAAGCTACCTTTTGTATTTCCTTAACAAGGCCTTTCTCCCTTTTGTACAACATCCACTTTCAGCCTCATATGTGCTTCATAAACAGAAGAGGATACGGTAACTATGGTGTAGGAACCACTGAATCATAAGAATTCAAAACACTCCTAGTTACTGTGATCAAAGCTAAATCCTTTAGGAAGATTATCTGCACCCGAAGCCTGAAAAAATCCTGCGACTCAAGTACTTTTATACTGCATCTTTGAGATAAAGCCCGATTTCCCCCGTTATTGAGAAGGGCTACCTCCAGTTACATTTAACTACGGTGAGAACATTTTAATAGGGACTGCTGTGCTTGATCCATCTATGCAGCTTCGGGCCTGGCAACTAGCTGCGAACGCAACAGTCTACAGATAGAGACCACAACTCCGAGGCCATTAAAAGGAAGATTTATTCGGAAAGCAAAGAAAAAGAAAAATAATCCTAATCAAGCACCCATTCAAACCACGAGAAGTGCATGCCTTACAAGCAAGGGACGAGACGCCAAATCCACTCGCGCCCCAGCACCCATCGTCGTGTGAAACGGCAGAGGGGCAGCGCTCAGAATCTGGCGATGATTTCACCACTTCTCTAAAAATATCGCTCCCGGAGGAGCCGGCGCGGCCGAGGCGGCGCCTACC